>NC_090646.1:118654074-118746344 GCF_040937935.1 Hyperolius riggenbachi | reverse complement strand
CCAGAAAATCTTGTCTTGTGTACTTAGCAAAACAGCATCAGGTGACAAAGTTTCAAGCCTCAACAGTATCAGAAATCAACAGCTTGTGTAATAGGTGGCTCATGGGAACACAGGTTCAATCATAACCTAACAGTTGTAGGCAAGCAAGTCTCAGTTTCGAGCTGTAAAGAGAAGACTTCAAGGTGCAGGTCTGACAGATCACATTGCTGCAAGAAAACCATTGCTAAGATGTCAGAATAAGAAAAAAGATGCTTGCCTGGCACATGGAAAATTGCCAATGGACTACTGAAGACTGGAAGAAGGTGACAAATTTGGTTCATCAAACAGGATTGTTGTATGCAATTGAGTAGGCAAAATATGGTTCCTCAGTGTGTGAAATCATCTGTCAAACACTAAGGAAAAATTGTGAGGGTGTGGAGCAGTTTTGCTGGATTTATAGTCAGTGAGAAGCACCCTGGACAAACACAGCGACTACAGCATTCTGTAATGCTATGCATTACCCTCTAGTATGTGCCTAAATGTGGTATGGTAGGGGTGTCTTGACACCCTGAAGAAAAGACACAGGACACAAAAAGGACGGGAGCCCAGTAGCATAATACATTTTAGTGTAAGGTCTATAAGTGGTATAATGAAAACTACTCACAAAGGCGGGTTGCAGAGGGGCAACCGACGGCAAGAAGCAGATGGAGACCATAAACCCGACTCCAATCTGGGTGGTCCAGCCGCACCTGGTGGCGGTCGCTCTCCTAGGAAAATCGACAGTTGTCCCCCTGTGGTGTGAACCACATGTAGTCTGTCTGAAGAACCCCTCCAACAGGATATGTTGGGGGGTATTTAACCCATTCAGGTTCCGTCGTTTTCACGTGAGAAATGTTCACCTCCCATTCATTAGCCTATAACGTTATCACTACTTATCACAATGCACTGATCTATATCTTGTTTTTTCCGCCACCAATTAGGCTTTCTTTGGGGGGTACATTTTGCTAAGAGCCACTTTACTGTAAATGCATTTTAACAGGAAGAATAAGAAAAAAATGGAAAAATGCATTAATTCTCAGTTTTTAGCCATTATAGTTTTAAAATAATACATGCCTCCATAATTAAAACTCACGTATTGTATTTGCCCATATGTCCCGGTTATTACACCGTTAAAATTAGGTCCCTATCACAATGTATGGCGACAAAATTTTATTTGGAAATAAAGGTGCATTTTTTCCATTTTGCATCTATCACTATTTACAAGTTTAAAATAAAAAAAATATAGAAATATTTCATTTTTACATTGATATTTAAAAAGTTTAGACCCTTAGGTAAATATTTACATGTTTTTTTTTTATTGTAATGTTTTTTTTTTTATAGTAAACATTTTATTTGGGTAGTTTTGGGAGGGTGGGAGGTAAACAATAGATTTATAATGTAAATGTTTGTTAATTTTTATTTTTTTATTTTTACAGGTGTAGTATTACTTTTTGGCCACAAGATGGCGGCCATGAGTTTGTTAACATGACGTCACTCTAAGCGTAACACACGCTTAGAGTGACTCATCGGAGAGGGAATGGCCAGAAAAGGCGCAGCTTCCGAGAGGAATCAATGAACGGGCACCATAGCCTGATACATTGATTCCGTGGCTACCGAATCCATGGCCGGGAGTGCGCATGCACGCGCGCGATCGACCGCGGGAGCGCGCGGTAGCGAGCCTGGTTCCTGGACGTAGAAACTACGTCCAGGAACCAAAATAGGATAAGCACAATATGGGTGAAAGATGGCTCCCTATGCTAATGGTTTTTTTTTTCCATTTGGCACTGTTATTGGTCTGAGGAAGCGGGCTTAGACCCGTGAAACGTGTTGCCTGTGCTTAATAATAAAAATCTTTTGTTATTACAAACAGGGAGGGTCGTAGTCAGCCAACTTCGCTACGCTGGAACTACGCGTAGTTTTACGCAACTACGCTTCACCAAATTACGGCTTCAAAATCAAATATTCGCTTTGTATGCATTTCATAGACTACACGTTAAAATACGCAATTACACATAGTGCAAAACATAGTGGATGTGGATGCTGATGCCCGTATGCAAAAAATGTTGCACATTCTTTAAATGCTTATATCGGGAACTCTTCTATGCGTACATTCCCCTTTCCAATGCATAAATTTGTAAGCATACAATCGCACGCAGAAAATTATCCGCAAGTTACGCATTCCACTACGCAATACACATGTTAACTACGCATAGTGGACGTAAGCTACACGTAGCGGTACTTCGCTATGCATAAATTCGTAAACGTAGTTTTGAAACTTCACCTACAAACTACGATGCGTAGATGCGAACTATGATGCGTAAATTCGCACTAGCGTAGTTTCTGCTCATCCCTGGTTAAAAAGATTTTGTTATTTGAGGTAAGCTACCTCCCTTTCATTTTTATTTGTTTTCAAATAATTTTATACACACCAGGGCACCTCTTTCACCCATAATGTGCCTAAATGGTTAGGGGTACATCCTATAGCAAGATAATGACACAAAACATAAGCACAAGCTATTCCAAAATTACCTTAGGAAAAAAACACAGTAGGGTAAGGTTGTAAACATGAAATGGCCAGCAGAGTGTTTAGACTTAAACACCATCAAGCTGGTTTGAAATGAATGGGACAAAAGAGTAAAAGCTAAGTAACCTATAGGTGCTACACATTTTTGAGAACTTCTGCAACAGTTAGGAAGAACATTCTGAAACATATTTGATTTTCAATGTAAGAAGAATGTGCAATTATATCTACCAAAGGTGGATGCTGTGATGAGTCAAAAATGTAAAATACATTTAATGTAAAATAAATTTCATGATTGGTGATTTGTTTATTTGTTCAAAGCTTTCATTTCAGAGTACAGTGAAACAGGAGATCATTGTTATCTTACCTAAAATAACTTTTCAGTGCTTAGCAATTGAAAAAGTAAAAAAAAAATTGTTAAATAAGTAATATCAAACATATTTTGAGTATGTTCTGACATGGTGGGAGCTTTAAAAGTATCTAGGGATGCTCATTCGGATTTCGTGGAATTGAAATTTCCACATTTCCGAACGGAAGTCTGAATTTCCGGTCAAAACTCGGAAATCAGAAAACAGAACTCGGAAATCGGATTTCTGCAGAAATACTGCATTGCTGCAATTCGGTAATTTTAGCCCAATCACAGGACTCGAAAACAATGGACCAATCAGAGAATGCAGAAACAACTCGAAAGTATTTGACCAATCAGAGAATGCAAAAAAAAATTGCAAAAAAACACTACTCGGAAACAGATTGGAAACCATTTAAAAATTGGATTTCTGCAGAAATACTGCAATACCACAACTCGGTAATTTTAGCCCAATCACAGACCTCAGAAGCATTGGACCAATTAGACAATGCAGAGTCAACTCAAAAGTATTTGGCCAATCAGAGAATGCAAAAAATGACCAAAAAAACACTACTCGGAAATCCGAACTCGGAAATCAGAAACCGATCTGAAATCCGTGAAATCGGTAATCGGCATTGGCGGAAATCGGAATTTCTGCAGAAATGGAAATCGACATTTCTGACCATCCCTAATTAACCTTCCTGGCGGTAAGCCCGAGCTGAGCTCGGGCTATGCCGCCGGAAGGCACCGCTCAGGCCCCGCTGGGCCGATTTGCATAATTTTTTTTTTGCTACACGCAGCTAGCACTTTGCTAGCTACGTGTGCAATCTGATTGCCGCCGCTACCCGCGGATCCGCTGCTATCCATCGCGCCCCAGCAGACCCCCCCAGACCCCGTGCGCTGCCTGGCCAATCAGTGCCAGGCAGCGCTGTGGGGTGGATCGGAGTCCCCTTTGACGTCACGACATCGAGGACGTCGGTGACGCCATCCAGCCCATCGCCATGGTGACAGGGAAGCCCTCCAGGAGATCCCATTTGAACGGGATCTCCTGATCTCCGATCTGAGGGGCTGGGGGGATGTCGCTGAGCAGCGGCTATCATGTAGCGAGACCTTGTCTGGCTACATGAATTTTTTTTTTTTAAAACGGCTTTGCTGCGACCCTGGCGGATTTTTATAAACCACCAGGAGGGTTAATGGTAATGTTTGAAAATATCTCTTTGGAGAAAATGTAGGAGACAAATGAATACAATATGGGCAATAGTGTATATTGTAAGCTAAGTGGGAGCTCAATGAATGTTACCATAGAGGACACTATAGGAAGACTGGCTTTCATATAATCTGCTATTTTTTTTTAAACCGGGTTTAACATGTCTTATTAACCATTCTGTCTGCAAACACTCAAACATGACCACAACCTCTAGCAGCACTTAATAGTGCTAAGTCTCTTTTCTCCTCTAGTAAGCTAGCATATCATTACAGACACAGAACTCCTTTTTAATTAATGTTTTGTTCTGCTGTCAAGCTGAGATCATCTAGAAAACTTTTATTTAATTAATTGAATTGTTGTTTCCTAAACCTTAGTAAATCTATTGACAAACTCTACAATTACAGATTCAGCCCTGAAAGTGACAGCCGTATTGTTTTGCATACAATGAAAATATAATTCTCACGCAGAAGAGGTAGAAGAGCTCTGACTATAATGATGTTACCAACGCAGAGACTTATTTAAAGCTGCACTGAAAGGCTGATTTACTCTTTGACTTTGAATAAAGTGGGCAGATCTGTAATTATATTCATTTTGTTGTGTCTTTTCAAAGTTTTTCCCCTTTCCTACAATCTTTGCATATGCCCTGTGCCATCTGCTCAAGAGTAAATGAGTTTCCTGCTGTAATCTTTCTCTGAGATAAAACATTGCAAAATAGAAATCTTTATCCTTTCAAACAAAACTGTTAACAATTAATAATTGTGTATATTTGTAATCATACAGTCCAACCTGATGTAAAGGTCTGTATTGTTATTTTGTTTTTTCCTCTTTAAAGGGAACCCAAGGTGAGATGGTTATGGCATCTGACATGTGTATTTCCTTTTAAATAATGCACATTGCCTGACTGCCCTGCTGATCCTCTGCTTCTATTACTTTAAGTCATTGGCCCTGAACAAGCATGCAGACCCAGAACAAGCATGCAGATGACACATCTGACAAGATTACCCGCATGCTTGTTTCAGGTTTGTAATGTAGACCCTACTGAGCTGAATGATCAACAGTCTAATATGGGGTAGGGAAACAGGAAGATGCGTGTATATGTTATGGCCAGAACCCGAAGTCTGGCCACTTCGGGTTCTGGCCGGTCAAAACGTGAAGTGGCTGTGTCCCTACGGCCAATGTTGGAAATGAACAGTATCCCCGGCTCCCAGCAGCGTTAAATGAATGAATTCTCCCCCGGCGGCAATGTAACAGATTAAGCCGCCGCTTCGGTCCTGCCTCCACTCCTTCCCCTGCCTCTCTCCTAAACAGCTCTTGCAGCCGGGGGACACGTGTGTCCCCCAGGATCATTCGTAGTGGCAGGGAAGCAGAGCGGAGAAGCTGCAGAAATTGCTTCTGCCAGCACCCGCTCTGCAGGAACGAATGGCAGGATTACCTGCCGCTACGAACAACTCTAGGGGGAAACGCATGTCCCCACCATCTGCAAGAGCTGTTTAGGAGAGAGGCAGGGGGAGGAGAAAAGGCAGAGCCGAAGCGGCGGCTTAATCTTTTACATTGCTGCCAGGGGAGGAATTCATCAATTTAACACTGCTGGGAGCCGGGGAATCCTGTTCATTTCTAACATTGGCCACAGGGACACGGCAACTTCGCATTTTGACCGGCCAGAACCCGAAGTGGCCAGACTTCGGGTTCTGACTGTAACATATAAATAAAATCCAACCCAAAACTTTACAAAAAGAGTGTTTTAAAGGTATAAAGGATTCATTTTTATTCAAATATCAAAGAGCAAATGCACAAATTAAAAAATGGAACGATCAACAGTACTGCCAGGCAACTGGTATTGCTTAAAAGGAAATATATATGGCAACTTCCATAGTTCTCACGCCTTCCTTTTAAGGACATTTTTTTCCTCACTACATTCAGCATTTAGGACAACATGTATTTTTCAGGCAGGCCAAAAAAATGCACATGGGCTGTAGAAATTACAGTAATGTTTCTTTTCAATATACTCCAGTTTAACGAAGTTGTAATAAGGCTCTTCAGCTCCATGAGAACAGGCATGCATCTGTTGCAACTGCTGTACTTTACAGATGTAGTATAGTGAAAGACTGAGCAGATGTCACCTCAAAATCTGGTTTTTTTTTTAATCATTGAAGGCACATGGCTGCCAGTTAATGAGCTGTGGTGAGTAATGAGCATATTCCCTCTACTTATTACCACACCAAACTTCTAGATGCTCTGAAGCAGCAGATGACCTTGAGCAGTATTCTGAACTATTTCAGCACATCATGTTGAGGTTGTAGATAGAGATGGCCTGAACGGTTCACCGGCGAACGGTTCTCGGCGAACTTCCGGTGGTTCGCGATTGCTGAGAACCGCAAACTTTTCCGGAAGTTCAGTTTGCCCCCATAATGCACCATTAGGGTCAACTTTGACCCTCTACATCACAGTCAGCAGGCACATTGTAGCCAATCAGGCTACACTCCCTCCTGGAGCCGCCCCCCCCCCTGATAAAAGGTCGGCACCGCCGGCCATTATACTCACTCGTGTGCCTGCAGTAATTAGAGAAGGAACAGCTGCTACAGACTCTACCATAGGGAAAGATTAGTTAGGCTCTTGTAGGCTTGTTAGCTTGTTCCTTTCTGATTCTTATTGCTAAAAAAGCACCTCACAACAGCTCTTTTGAGAGCTAATCTTGTTCTTGTGATCTATTTTTTTTCTGTGTGTCCCACAGACACTTATGTTGCATAGACAGCCTTGATAATTCCTACTGTGTGTGCCACGGCCAGACCCAGCACATTCAGTGACTACCTGTGTGTGTGACAGGTGCATATTGTAATACCCATTACTGCATTTACCTACCTACCTGTTGTTCACAGTGCACCCACCTACCTACGTGAGCTGAGAGCACGCAATGTCACTTTGCCTGTTCGCTACCTCTCTGTGTGTGACAGGTGCACATTGTAATACCCATTACTGCATATACCTACCTAACTGTTGTTCACAGTGCACTCACCTACCTACGTGAGTTGAGCGCACGCAGTGTCACTGTGCCTGTCTGCTACCTGTCTGTGTGTGACAGGTGCACATTGTAATACCCATTACTGCATATACCTGCCTACCTGTTGTTCACAGTGCACCCACCTACCTACGTGAGTTGAGCACATGTCACTGTGCCTGCACGCCGTGTGACTGGCTGCCTGCCCCAAGACTAAGTCGCTCCCCACACAGCACCTCTGCCCACAGGCCACTTGACTGCCTTCTCTCTACTACAACCAACAGGGTCCAGGACTCCAGGCGGATTCCTGAATTTTTAAGGCCGCTGCTAGCAGCGGCCGCTATAATAATTTTTCTGGTGTGTGTACATGCCTGCCTAATTTCTCTGGCTGCACTGCAGCTGCAACAACAAAACAAAAGGCATTTACATGTGCCCATTCCCCTTCATGCTCATTACCTTACAGCAAAAGGAATGGCAGCGCTTTCAAAAACTCATACCTGAATGTTTTAATAGCATAAGATGTGCAGAGCTCCAATACTACTGGACTAAAATACACACCAACACTCATTGCAGGCACAAAAAGTGGGGGGAACATGAATTCAGTGAGGGTCCAGAGGGGCTTTGCATTGCCTTTGTAGGTTTGCAAACGGATGCATCCATGAGCGCTGTCACCAGTCTGTATGTATGTTTTATCAAATGTGTATACCCTTTGTCTGATTAGCTGCACTGGAAATGTTGTGGTTTTTATCGCTAGATTAGCGTTAGGTCTTCCCCAAGGGGGTCCGTCATAGCCGTGGGGAAGTCTAGTAGGCATAATTTGTGCACATATTATCTCTGAAGCTAACACCCCCCTTTTGCATGAAGTGAAGCTAGGTGTGTATTTTAGTCCAGTAGGTATTGGAACTCTGCACATTATAGCAGATAATTCATTCGAGTATGTATTTACCCCTCAGTGAAGTCATGTTCCCCCCACTTTTTGTGCCTGCAATGAGTGTTGGTGTGTATTTTAGTCCAGTAGTATTGGAGCTCTGCACATCTTATGCTATTAAAACATTCAGGTATGAGTTTTTGAAAGCGCTGCCATTCCTTTTGCTGTATGAATTGAATGTGTGTATACTAGTGGCTAGCTGCATTCACTGATCCACAATAATTCTACAAAGCTTTAGATTAGAATTAGCACACAATTTGCATCTGCTTTGCATTCAGGGCGTGTATTTAGTCCAGAGGGGATTTGCATTGCCTTTGTAGGTTTGCAAACGGATGCATCCATGAGCGCTGTCACCAGTCTGTATGTATGATCATTACCTTGCCGCGGTGAAGGGGCTTGCGTATCACAATGAAGCAATGACCGACGGCTATATGAGTGTCTCGTGGGGGGGGGGGGGGGCACACCAAAGATAATAAGGCTGTTGCTTCATTGTGGACAGACCAAATTTGATCAGCTGGACAGTCACTGTTCTGTCGTTCAGCTACCTCAGCCCGGCGATCATATGGGCTGTAAAGCCACCATCACCTGCACTCTCGTCATGGTGCGGACCAGTCCAGCACGGCCGTCACTACACAAACAGCTGTTTGCAGTCACTGCATACCTTTCACTGCATCTTTGACTGCACATTGTTTTATACCTGGCAGTCAGTGCATACCTTTCACTTGAATGGATGGCAGACTTGCCCTCCATAACAGATTCTCGTTAAAGGTAGTAAAGTCTATCAGTGTCATATACAGCAGGGCCTCGAAAGTCCTCCTGTATTGTTATTCTTGGTCACTACCTCGGGACGTGCATGCCAGAGGCTCCTCTAGGCACCAGCTGATAAACCAACTGCCTGGAGTGACAGATTTATCTGGGGGTGCTTCCAGGGGGAAAAACATTTATATTTCCTGTCCTTAGAGACTGAAAACTGAGGGTGCGAAGATAAAAAGTTCTAATGAAAGCATCTGCTGCTCAGTCTCTCATAATGAGTCTACAAAACTTTTGTCAAATCAAATCAAATCAAAGATAGCTTTATTGGCATGACCAAGATTCATTACAGGTATTGCCAAAGCAGGGGGAAAAAGGGGGACATGGGTGGGGGTGGGGTAGGGGGACAGTGGCTAAGCAGTCTGTGGACATTTTTAGGTTTACAGTTGCGTTATGCTCCTCTCAGTCTGTGGCATGCTGTGACATAGTGTGCAGCGAGTGTCACTGTGGATTCCTCTTCTCCCAGTAGGATAAATATTTTTCTCTTGTCTTCTAGTGTGAGAAAGTCTGGGAATAGTTCCAACAATTTCTTAAAGTAAGTGTCCCTGGTTGCAGTATATTTGTGGCAGTGCAATAGGAAGTGGCTTTCATCCTCAAGGGTCTTCTGCTCACAGTGTTGGCATAGTCTCTCCTCCCTGGGTTTGTACGTCTGTCTGTGTCTCCCAGACTCTATTTTGAGGTTGTGAGCACTCAATCTGTAGACACTCAGGATTTTCCTCTCTTGAGAGTTTTGCATCTTTTCCAGGTATGGGGCCATTTTATATTCTCTTTGTAGAGACTGGTATATGGTTAGCTTTTGTGACTGTTTTATTTCACTCCTCCATTTTTCCACATAGTCTTCTTTGCTCTTAGCTGTGGTGTGTTTTATCTGGACTTTTGTTATGACCTTTAGATCAGGGGTTGGAGGGAGTATAGAGCTGTCCACGACTTTCAGTGCACACAGCTTTTCTTGGTCTTCATTGTGCAGCATGGCTTTGTAGTGGGGTGAGTCGGGGCTGCTGCTCTGTAGGTGGGCCCAGAAGGACAACACTCTCTTCTATATCTTCTGAAAGGTGTTCTTTTCCCATTTACTTTCACACTGCACTTGTTCCCAGTCTTTATGACATCATATGTTTTCCCTCCTATTCCGCTCTCTAGGAGTCTCAGGAACAAACCTGGATGCCACACTGAGTCAAAAGCCTTTTTCAAGTCCACAAAGCAGGCAAATATTTTCCCTTTCTTCGTCTGTGTACATGGTGCTTGATAAGGGTGCGATGGTTTGGCATAAAACCTGCTTGGCTCTTACTGATAACATTGTGCTGTGTGAGAAAGGTGAGGATTCTCTTATTCAGGATGCTGTTGAACAGTTTTCCCAGTGTGCTGCTCACACAGATGCCTCTGTAGTTGGCTGGGCCATAGCGATCTCCACTCTTGTAAACGGGAGTTATGAGTCCTTCATTCCAGACCTCAGGGAAGTAACCGGCATACAGGACCAGGTTGATTAGTTTCCATATTGCAGCATGGATTTCTGGGGAGCCAGATATGATCATTTCTGATAGGATTCCATCTGTGCCACTAGCTTTTTTGCCTTGCATGGATTTTATCTTCTCTTTTATTTCCTCCAGTGTGAAAGGTGTGTCAAGTGGGTTTTGAAAATCTTTCACCTTCTCCTCCAGGTTCTTTATTTGCTGAATATTTGTGTTTGTTCTGGGCTGAGTTCTTTTATAGGGATATCTCTGTATAGGTCTTTGAAGTATTGTAGCCAGACTTGGCCATTTTGGATGTGCTGATTATTTTGTTTGGGTGTTTTACCAATTTGTTTCCAGGTCTCCCAAAAGGAGTTGTCTTGCAGGGATTCTTCAAGCCGTTGGAGTCGATTTTGGATGTGGTTTTGTTTTTTCTTTTTAACCTCCTTGCCGGTCTAAAAAATCCGGCAAGGAGGCAGCGCTGCACTTTTTTTTTTTTTTTTTTTTTTTTAAAATCATGTAGCGAGCCCAGGGCTCGCTACATGATAGCCGCTGAGCGGCGGCATCCCCCCACCAACTCTGATCGCCTTCGGCGATCAGAGTATGCAGGGAACCCCGTTGAGAATGGGATTTCCTGCAGGGCTTCCCCGTCGTGACGTCAGAGGGAATCCCGATCCGCCCCTTAGCGCTGCCTGGCACTGATTGGCCAGGCTGTGCAGGGGTCTGGGGCGGGGGGGGGCGGCTCGGCGCGGCGGGTAGCGGCGAATCGGCGGTGAGCGGCGGCGATCGCGTACTACACGCAGCTAGCAAAGTGCTAGCTGCGTGTAGGAAAAAAAAATTATGCAAATCGGCCCAGCGGGGCCTGAGAAATCCTCCTGCGCAGGTTACCCCGAACTGTGTTCGGGATAACCGGCAAGGAGGTTAATAGTCGCTTTATATTGACGTTGTGTGGCATCATGTGCTGTTCTCAATTCTATGTTGTTTGGATGTCTGTGTTTTTTGTTTGATAAGGCTCGTAGGTTGTTTCTTAGTGACTTGCATTCCCTGTCGAACCATTTGTTTGAGTTTGTCTTTGATGGTCTCTTTTGGGCAGTCCTTCTTATGTTGGCCATTTCTGCAATGGTGTGTAATATCTGGTTGAGGTACTTTGCTGCTTGCTGCACACCTTGTTGATCAGGGTTGTAGGTATACGTTTGATAGTCCAGAAGTAGCTGTATTGCTTCTGGTCTGTTGAGAGTCTCCTTGTACTTTATGGTTGATTCTCTGGACCATTTAAAAGTGGGTGGTAGGTTACACAGGCTTCCTGGATGTTGTTGTACAGAGGGTTTGCTTGAGGAATTGATGTATAGTAGGATTTGGTTGTGGTCTGACAGGTGTGATTGTGGGGTGACTATGAGAGCACGGATGCTTGCAGGGTCCATGTCACTGATGGCATAGTCCACCACACTACTACCTACATGGGAGTTTAGTGTATATCTCCCTAGAGAGTCCCCCTTGTTTCAGCCATTAAGGATATGAAGTCCTAGACCTTTGCAGAGGTTCAGTAGTTGTTTCCCATACTTATTGATTGTGCTGTCATAGCTGTTTCTATCTTTCTGTATGGTTTCAGGGTACTGGGTCTCAGGTCCAAATATATGGAAATTGCTTTCTGAAGTGAGGTAGTCTTTTTATGTTCCTGTTCTGGCATTTAGGTCACCGTAGATAAGTATTTTCCCCAAGGTTTGGAAGTGAGCAGCTTCCCTTTGTAGGACTTGGTAGCTCTCTGGATTAGAGTATGGTGATTCTGCTGGTGCAATATATGCTGCACAGAGGTAAATGTCAGTCTGAGAAGAGATGTTCCCTCTCTTCACTGGTTTGATGTATTCTTGGAGCTCCTCCTTGTACCAGATTATAATCCCTCCTGAGCATCGGCCCTGCTTGATATGTTTGTGTTTCTGGGCTGCGACAGTGAATTCCCGATAACCAATGGGTACTGATGACTCGTCCTCTGTCTGGGTCCATGTCTCTAGGAGGATCTGTATGTCCACCTTTCTTAGTCTTTCTTCAAAGTCTGGGTCGTTTATTTTGGTTCCAAAAGCTGAATCATTCAAGCCTTGAATATTCCAGCTGCTAATTATGAGGGGTTTCATGTTGTGTTTGGTTTTGTTTACTTTGTATTGAGCTGTTTATAGGGCAGTCAGTTTTCCACAGTCCATCCTTCAGCATATTGTCTACAACACTTTGTATGACATTCCCTAATTAGTTGTTATCTCAGGATTTAGAGTGTGTCTGTTCACTCCTGTCCCGCCCCTCCTTATGACTGTGAAAACACATCAGCTGAGGAGGATGGTGTCTTTCTGGGAAGCAGGTACAAGGCATTCCAGAACGGACTGGCCGAGGGACAAAGGGGGAGCTTTTCTTCCAGGCTGCTGGTACAGTGCCTGGTACATTGAGGTTTTCCTTGTATAAGGCAATGTGAAACACTAGGCTGGCTGAGGAGGCTTGCCTTATGCAGAGTCCATAGAAAAAAAAACTCTTGTCTGCTCTCTTACCATTGTAAAGACTGCATGTGGGCAGCTTGATAAGGAATTACACAGGTTGAAAAGTTTTTGACTGTCCCTAGACTCCAGGAGAGCTGCTTTCTGACATGTGTGAGAGACTGGCAGGGACAGGAGTCACATTACAGGCAAGTAGCCTCTGTGAGATATGGGACTGCAATACTATCTAAGCTCTCTGCTCCCTCTCAGTATCTCTCCACTTATCTTCTCTCCCTTATTAACCTTTGTTTCCCCTTCCCCTAGTGCTGGCTGTCTTCTTGTCATACAGGGAAGCTAAATAAAAGTGTTTTTTTTTCTCCCCCTCTCTCTGGATAGTGTAATGGTTAAGGGCTGTGCCTCTGGCACTGGCAACCTGGGTTCAAACCTCAGCAAATCTCAGCTATTCCTGCTCAGTAAGCCAGCACCTATTCAATAAGAGACCTTGGGCAAGACTCCTTAACACTGCTACTGCCTATAGAGTGTGTCCTAGTGGCTGCAGCTCCTGAGTCCACCAGGAGAAAAATGCAATATAAATGTTTCTTGTCATTCTCTACTTTGCCCCCCACCACCTCTTACCCTCACAATTTAATCACCCCGATCTTGTTATTAGTAACCCTAGCCTATAGTTGTCAATACATGCATTCATTTTTACTGACAGATTCTTTCACTAGGATTGAATCTGGTGATTACCAACCACCCACATCGATTATACTTTCGATCAATTAATCCGTTACAAAAATGCATCAAAATTTCGATCAAACAGTACATTTTTCAATTGGACACAGTGGTATAGAGGCGGTAGATCGGCGGCTCATAGTATTGCACTGAACCACTACTGTAATACAATAATTTTCTGTTGAAATGCTGCAGCATTGTGATTATCTTAATTGGGGGGGGGGGGGGGGGCGGCACAGATTTCCTTGCCTGGAGTGACAAAATGGCCAGAGGCGTCCCTGGTGCATGCCATGCCTGCTGCCTTCCTTGGGTGTGTGTGGTAGCCATTCCTGCTCCTTTGCCCACAGCGTGCCTGCTGCCTTCCTTGGATGTGTGGTGGTGGTAGCCGTTTCATAGGCTCCCACTCCGGAACGAATCGAACCAGGATTCCCCGGCCATTACCCGTGGTCACTCGCAATGGCAGACTTGCCCTCCATAAAAGATTCTCATTGCAGGTACTGAACAGCAAGCAGAACAAGTATTTAAAAAAATAGATGTAAGCTTTAACAATGGTAGAGAAATAACCATTGAAAGCTGATTAGGCAGTCAGACATTACCTGACATCACTGAGTGAGGAATAGCAATCTCGCCATGGTATGCACCAGTCCAGCACAGCCGTAACTACACAAACAGCTGTTTGCGGTGCGTTACACAGTGAGTTTGGTGTGTCAGGGTGAAACAGTACTCTAATTACACTCCCTGATTGATGTTTACACATGCAAGATGTTTTACCCACTTGCCGACCGCGCACTCATACCGCGCGTCGGCAAAGTGGCAGCTGCAGGACCAGCGACGCAGTATTGCGTCGCCAGCTGCAGGCTGATTAATCAGGAAGCAGCCGCTCGCGCGAGCGGCTGCTTCCTGTCAAATCACGGCGGGGGGCTCTGTGAATAGCCTGCGGGCCGCCGATGGCGGCTCGCAGGCTAAATGTAAACACAAGCGGAAATAATCCGCTTTGCTTACATTGTACGGCGCTGCTGCGCAGCAGCGCCGTAAGGCAGATCGGCGATCCCACGGCCTATCAGCGGCCGGGGATCGCCGCCATGTGACAGGGGACGTCCTGTCACTGGCTGCACAGGACGGATAGCGTCCTGTGCAGCCCGGAACACCAGGGGGGCCAGGTAGGAGAGGGAGGGGGGGGGGGATTTCGCCGCGGAGGGGGGCTTTGAGGTGCCCCCCCCCCCCGCAACACCGGCAGGCAGGAGCGATCAGACCCCCCCAGCACATCATCCCCATAGTGGGGGAAAAAGGGGGGCGATCTGATCGCTCTAGATGCACCCTGATCTGTGCTGGGGGCTGTAGAGCCCACCCACCACAGATCACAAATAACAGCGCTGGTCCTTAAGGGGGGGTAAAGGGTGGGTCCTCAAGTGGTTAAAGCACTTTAGGCCTGCAATTTAGCATTCAATGTAATTTCTGCCCTTAAAACGCTGCTTTGCGTCAGAGCCAGATTTTTCCCCTGGACTTTGGGCGTCTATCCCACGCTGCCATGCCCCCCTCCAGGTGTTAGACCCTTAGAAACATCTTTTCCATAACCTTTGTGGCCAGCATACATTTTTCTAGTTTTCCAAGTCTGCCTCCCCATTGAAGTCTATTGCGGTTCGAGAAAGTTCGCGCGAACCGAATTGAACCCGGTTCGCGAACTGAAAATCGGAGGTTCGGGCCATCTCTAGTTGTAGATAGATGAGTGATGAATCATGATTATCTTCCTAAACCTTAAGAACAGCCTTCCCAGAAGTTGTAGCTGCAAAGAGATGATCTACTAAAGCATATAGATTAGCAATAGAATGGTCTAGGTGTGTAACGATTGGTGTCAGCACACAGAGAGAATCTGATTATTGGTGATCTGCAGTATCACCAACAATACAGATGTATACCTGATTATTGATGATCTGCAGAATCACCAATAATACAAGTATGACTAACCTCTGAACACCTAATAGAGTGTAAGTGTTTGGTGCAACTGTAGGCTATCTCCCGTGGGGCGGGAGACACAGATAACTTCGACCAGAGACCACCCGAGGAGCAGGTGGCCCTTGGCTGTGCAGGAACTCTCTCCTAAGAGAGGAGATAGGGACAATCTGGCAGCCAGTAATTCCCTGGTAAACTGGGAATCAGACTGTACTGCAGCCAGAGGACTCCAATGGGATAGAGGCCCCTGGCTGTACTGCAGGAAGGATTCTCTGAGGAGCAGGAGGTCCTTGCAGCTAACTGACACTTGGTGGAATAGTGTCACGGGTAGTACAGATAGACTGAGCACTCAAGGGGTGAGTGGCAGCCTGGAAGGTTGGGCAGGCCAGGTCGGCAACACACGAGCAGATAAGGTACAGAGACAGAAGGCTGATTCGGTAACCGGGTACAGGCAGGGTTTGGCAACAGGTAGGCAGATATGCAGAGGTACCGAATCAGAAAGCAATAGAGAGGTCGACAGAGCAAATAGTCATAACAGAATAAAGCAGAGTCCTAGACTAGGGTGTGAGGTCCTTGGTCTCAACACCCAGGAACTGGTCTAAAGTATAACACAGCAATGACACAGTAATCCTAAGCTTGGGTGTGAGGTCCTTGGTCTTAACCCCCTGGAACTGGTCTAAAGTATAACACAGCAATGACACAGTAATCCTAAGCTTGTGTGAATTCCCAGGTCCACCTGGTTCTAACACACTGTGGGATCTGACTGAGGTCTGAGTGCTCACACGTAAGTATTCACAACGGCAGACAACCTGAAACTGACCAGCAACATCTATATATACTGCAATGCTCCTCAGCGCCGCCCAGCGCCACTCAGCCAATCAATAACTGCGCTGGGATCAGCTGATGGACCTGATCAGCTGATCCCTCTCCTACTGGCATAAAGGTCCTGCCTCCCCGCGCGCGTGTAGCTCTTTATCTGTGTGCACTAGAAGGCCCAGGCAAACCAGATGCATGCCGCTGTGCGGAAACCGCCAGTCTGAACATGGAGACAGCAGCCCCGCCACCAGACCGCGCGACGGCATCTCCGCAATCCATTACAGTACCCCCCCCCCCCCTGAGGAGTGGACTCCGGACACTTCCCACTGGGCTTCCCAGGATGTGAGTCATGAAATTCTTTCTTTAATTCTTCTGCATGCGACAATCTGGCACCCAAGTTCTTTCCTCCACACCATATCCTTTCCAGTGGACCAGATACTGCACGGAATTCTGCACTAACCGAGAATCCAGAGTCTTTTCAATCTCATATTCAGGTTGATCATCAACCATCACGGGGGGGGGGGAGGGGGGAGAGGAAACAACGTGCATTGCCGGCTTCAACAGAGACACATGGAATGATCTCACACCTCGCATGCTGGCCGGGAGATCAATCGCATAAGTGACATTATTAATTTTTCTGGTCACTGGGAATGGTCCTATGAATCTAGGACCCAGCTTGGGTGACAGTTGCTTCAGGGCCAAATGCCGAGTGGACACCCACACCAAGTCTCCCGGAGAGAACTTCCACTCTACGTGTGCACTAGAAGGCCCTGCCTGTTATTTCTGGGTCTGGAACGCTTTCCCCAAGTTCCTCTTAACCATTCCCCAAATCTCCTTCAAAGCCCTCTGCTAATCCTTCATGGCCGGGAATGGTGTAGATGCCACCGGCAACGGGGCAAACTTGGGTGATCTTCACGACACTACCTGGAATGGGGAAAATCCTGAAGAGGAACTTTTCAGGTTGTTGTGCGCAAATTCTGCAAACGGCAAAAATTTTACCCAATCGGACTGCGCATCTGCAACATAACATCTGAGAAATTGTTCTAGGGACTGGTTAACTCTCTCGGTCTGGCCATTGGTCTGTGGGTGGTAGCCTGATGAGAATGCAAGGTCCATATCCAGCTGATGGCAAAAAGCTTTCCAAAACTTAGATACAAATTGGACTCCCCGATCTGACACTACATTTTCCGGAATGCCATGCAGCCGGAAAACATGCTGGATGAAGAGATCAGCCAATTCCTGAGCCGAGGGGAGTCCTTTCAATGGAACAAAATGAGCCATCTTACTGAATCTGTCTACTACCACCCAAATGACCGTCTTGCCCTTAGATCTGGGGAGTTCTCCAACAAAATCCATGGACAAATGAGTCCATGGTTCACTTGGCACTGGTAAGGGTTGTAAAGTACCAACAGGAGCCTGGCGAGAAGGTTTACTCCTAGCACACACTGCACACTCTCTTACAAATTCCTTACAATCTGTTGCCAACGTAGGCCACCAAGCACATCTGGCCAGTAAATCCTGGGTTCTGGTGGCCCCGGGATGACCAGCATTCTTGTGGGAATGAAACAGCTGTAGGAGTTGTAGACGGAAAGGCAGTGGCACAAACATAACCCAATCAGGCTTCCCCTCTGGAACATCCTGTTGGTAAGGACTCAGAGTCACTGTCCAATCCTTCCAGGTCTCAGTGGCTGCCAAAACTACCTTCTGAGGTAGAATGGTCTCAGGGGCTGAGGGCTGTACCGTCTCGGGCTCGAAACACTTGGACAAGGCGTCGGCCTTGATGTTTTTACTACCAGGGGTATACGTAATTACAAATCTGAATCTTGAAAAGAACAAAAACCATCGGGCCTGATGAGGGCTAAGTCTCTTGGCGCCCTCTATGTACTCCAGATTTTTATGATCTGTATAAACGGTGATAGTATGTTCTGCACCTTTTAGCCGATGTCGCCATTCCTCAAAAGCTAACTTGATAGCTAAAAGCTCCCAGTTGCCTATATCATAGTTTTTCTCTGCGGGTGAAAACCCACGAGAGAAGTAGGCGCATGGCTGGAGTTTGCCCTGCAAACCCGATCGCTGAGACAATACAGCCCCCACCCCACCTCTGAGGCATCAACCTCCACGTTAAAGGGGAAGGTGACATCCACATGTCTTAATATGGGTGCAGAACAGAACAGTTTTTTCAGTGTAGAAAATGCAGAATGTGCCTCTGCTGACCAGTGGTAAGTATCAGCCCCCTTCTTGGTGAGACTGGTGAGAGGCGAGACCACTGTAGAGTACCCCTTTATAAACCTCCTGTAGTAGTTGGCTAAGCCCAAAAATCTTTGGAGCGCCTTCAGTCCCACAGGCTGAGGCCACTCCAAGACAGCAGAAACCTTTCCAGGATCCATAGAGAGGCCAGACGTAGAGATAATGTACCCCAAGAAGGCAACAGAGGTTACTTCGAAAATACATTTCTCTAATTTAACGTAAAGCAGATTCTGTCTTAACTTCCCTGGGACAAACTTAACATGCTTTCGATGTTCCGAGAGATTGAACGAGAAGATCAGTATATTGTCCAGATATACTACGACGAACTTCCCCAACACCTCCCTGAAAACCTCATTAATCAACTCCTGGAAGACGGCCAGGGCGTTACACAACCCCAAGGGCATCACCAGGTACTCGTAGTGCCCATCGGGTGTGTTAAAGGCCGTCTTCCATTCGTCACCCTCTCTAATTCGAACTAGGTTGTATGCGCCTTTCAAATCTAGTTTCGAGAAAATCTTGGCGTTGGTAACCTGAGTGAACAGATCGTCAATCAAGGGTAAAGGATAACGATTTTTCACTGTAATCTTGTTTAAGCCTCGATAATCAATGCAGGGACGAAGACCTCCATCCTTTTTTTTTTTTTTACAAAAAAGAATCCTGCCCCTGCTGGTGAACGAGAGGGACGGATGAAACCCTTGGCCAAGTTTTCTTTGATGTATTCCTGCATTGCCAGTTTCTCAGGCCCAGATAGATTATAGAGATGGCCCCTAGGAGGCATACAACCAGATCTTAAATTGATGGGACAGTCGTAGGTACGGTGGGGGGAAGTTTATCTGCTGATTTGGGACAGAATACGTCAGCGAATTCTGCGTATTGGTTTGGCACACCTTTAACCTGAATCTTGGTGTTACCCACGGTTACTTTCGCTAAACAGTGATGATGACAATAGGTAGACCAGCTCGTTAGCTGACCTGAAACCCAATCTATCTGAGGGGAGTGAAGTTGTAACCATGGCATGCCAAGAATAACGGTGGAGGTTGCCATACGCAGGACCAGAAACTGTAGACTCTCTTTATGTAGCACCCTAACACTGAACCTCAAGTCCGGGGTCAAAGACAGGGGATGTCTACTTTGCAGAGGAGAGTCATCTACTGCAGTGACCAAAACCTGTTGGTCTAATGGAAGTATGGGAACCCCCAATTTATTTGCAAACTCGTAATCTATAAAGTTAGCCGCTGAACCAGAGTCTATGAAAGCTTCAGTGATAACAGTCTGGCCCTCCCATGTGACAGAACAAGGAAGGAGCAGACGATTATTGTTTAGAGGTAATGACTGCGTGCCTAGGGTATTACCTCTGACTACACCTAGGCGGCAACGTTTCCCGGCTTTTTGGGACGATTCTGCACCTTATGACCCTCCTCTGCACAGTATAAGCAGAGCTGTTTTTCCACCCGTGTCAATTTTGACTGTCCAATTTGCATTGGCTCTGATGGAGGTGAGACGGGTGGAGGAGAGGTGTAGGAGACATATCTTACAATGTTCTTACCCCGGGTTTGTTTCTGATAGCGTAAACGACGATCAACCCGTACTGCTAAAGTGATTGCCTCGTCAATAGATTTTGGTTCAGGGTGTCCCAACATCAAATCAGAGACTGAGTCTGACAACCATAATAAAAAAACAGTCTAACAATGCAAATGTCCCCCACCTAGCTGACACAGACCACTTCCTGAACTCAGCTGCGTAGACTTCTACCGGATCCTTGCCTTGACGCAAAGTCTTAAGCTTCCGCTCAGCAGTAGAGGCAATGTCTGGATCATTATAAATTATGGCCATGGCTTTAAAAAATTCCTCAACTGACGTCAAAGCCTCATGCCCTACCTGAAGGCTATATGCCCATGTTTGAGAATCCCCAGAAAAGCTGGAACAGAACCTCTCCTCAAATGACTCACGAGCTGTCTGGAAAGGGCTTAAGGCCGTCACCAACTATAAGCCCCCCCTCAACATGCAACTCCTAGCACTGAGCTTGCAGAGAACCTCAGTGACTTCTACTGCAGATTTGAGAACCAAGCAGCATCTGCAGGTCTCCCAAAGCCACCTGCTCCCTCCTCCACCATATCTGCTCCATGTCCAATCTCACCCTCTTTGGCTGTGAACAAGGACGATGTCTTGCGCTACCTGTCAAGGCTAAATGCAAGGAAAGCCTCAGGCCCAGACGGAGTGTCACCAGCATGCCTAAAAACCTGTGCTCAACAGCTAGCTCCTATTCTCTCCTCCATCTTTACAAGATCCCTCCAGGAAGGCAAAGTCCCAGCATGCTTTAAGAGGTCGACCATCATCCCCGTTCCCAAAAAACAGGGAATCACCGACCTCAACAACTACAGACCTGTGGCTCTCACATCCGTCATTATGAAAGCTTTTGAAAGCATGGTCATGCCTCTTCTGAAAGTCTTCACAGAGCCCCTGCTGGACCCACACCAGTTTGCGTACAGAGCAAATAGGTCCACTGAGGATGCCATTAACATCTGCCTGGAGACAGTCAATGAGCACCTGGATAGACCAAACTCTTTTGCCAGGATCCTCCTCCTTGACTTTAGCTCAGCGTTTAACACTATCAGCCCTCAAATACTTCAGGAGAACCTTGCTGAGCTCAAAGTCCACCCCACCCTGCGCCTGTGGATAACTGACTTTCTCACAAATAGATCTCAGGTCGTCAAGCTGGGTACTATCCTATCCCAACCAAGGACCACCAACACAGGGGCCCCACAAGGCTGCGTCCTGTCACCAGTCCTGTTCTCCCTGTACACAAACAACTGCAGATCCACTGAAAACTCTGTCAAAGTTATCAAATTTGCAGATGATACCACCATTGTGGGCCTCATCACCAATAACAATGAGCAGGCATACCGTCATCAGGTTGAGAGAATCTGCAACTGGTGCAAGGAGAATGGGCTGGTCCTCAATACCGCAAAGACCGTTGAGATGATCATCGACTTTAAGAAGCGTGCACCCACACCACCCCCAATCCACATCGACAACGCAGAAGTTGCACGGGTCCCCTGCGCTCGTCTCCTGGGCACAACCATCTCCAACGATCTGAGATGGAAGGCCAACACCACCTGCACCCAGAGGAAAGCCCAGCAGAGACTATTCTTCCTCCGCCAACTGAGGAAGTTCGACATGGACCAGAAACTTCTGACGAACTTCTACTCAGCCACCATCGAATCCGTCATCTGTTCTTCTATCCTTGTCTGGTATGCTGGCTCCTCTGCCAGCGACAGACACAAACTACAGAGAGTCATCAGATCAGCGGAAAGGATCATCGGAAAACCACTTCCCCCACTGGACCTACTCTTTAACACTAGACTGCGCTCCAGAGCCTTGCGGATCGCAATTGATCCTTCGCACCCAGGCTCCCGCTTTTTCTGTCGTCTCCGTTCAGGCCTGAGGTATCGGGCCATCTACACCAGGACCTCAAGACACAGGAACAGCTTCTTCCCCTCAGCTGTCAAATCACTGAACTCTATGGACCCATTCCCACCCCCCACCACCAAAAGAAGAGCGGATCCTCCTTAGGCCGCTTGCTTTACTAGCTGGACAAGTCCTAACCAGGCCTGCACTCAAGAACTCTTCTTTTAAAAATGGTTGTTATGTAATTACTGTTACCGTATCGTACTGTATTGTACTTGTTTGATGTATTGCTATCTCTGGTGTGTGTCATTTACTGTTTCTATGCCCTGCTTGTGCCAAGCCCAATTCCGGGCACGACCCAGTCGTGCTTGGCGAAAAATAAATTCTGATTCTGATTCTGACAAAAGGGTCTTAATACATGTAATTCTCTGTGCCTCAGTTCCTGATAAATTGGGTCTTAACTCAAAATACGACATTACTCAAATTTTAAAGTTCTGACAGTCAGATCTATGACCAGAAAACCTTTTGGGTACAGACATACGCAAGTCTGTAACTGGAGGAGATCACACTGCATTCACAGCCATCTGAAGGACCTGTATAGACGCAGACAAAGCAGTAATCTGGGTCTGATGACCATCCAGCACCCTGATAAAATTCTCCACTGAGGTGGTGAGTGTATCAAGACGGCTGTTGAGTGTGTCCATTTTGTTTTTCTGGTCTGCCGTCCTGTAAAGATTGGTGTCAGCACACAGAGAGAATCTGATTATTGGTGATCTGCAGTATCACCAACAATACAGATGTATACCTGATTATTGATGATCTGCAGAATCACCAATAATACAAGTATGACTAACCTCTGAACACCTAATAGAGTGTGTTTGGTGCAACTGTAGGCTATCTCCCGTGGGGCGGGAGACACGGATAACTTTGACCAGAGACCACCTGAGGAGCAGGTGGCCCTTAGCTGTGCAGGAACTATCTCCTAAGAGAGGAGATAGGGACAATCTGGCAGCCAGTGATTCCCTGGTAAACTGGGAATCAGACTGTACTGCAGCCAGAGGACTCCAATGGGATAGAGGCCCCTGGCTGAACTGTAGGAAGGACTCTCTGAGGAGCAGGAGGTCTTTGCAGCTAACTGACACTTGGTGGAATAGTGTCACGGGTAGTACAGATAGACTGAGCACTCAAGGGGTGAGTGGCAGCCTGGAAGGTTGGGCAGGCCAGGTCGGCAACACACGAGCAGATAAGGTACAGAGGCAGAAGGCTGATTCGGTAACCGGGTACAGGCAGGGTTTGGCAACAGGTGGGCAGATATGCAGAGGTACCGAATCAGAAAGTAATAGAGAGGTCGACAGAGCAAATAGTCATAACAGAATAAAGCGGAGTCCTAGACTGGGGTGTGAGGTCCTTGGTCTCAACACCCAGGAACTAGTCTAGAGAATAGCCTAGTAATGACACAGTAATCCTAAGCTTGGGTGTGAGGTCCTTGGTCTCAACACCCTGGAACTGGTCTAAAGTATAACACAGCAATGACACAGTAATCCTAAGCTTGGGTGTGAGGTCCTTGGTCTCAACACCCCGGAACTGGTCTAAAGAATAACACAGCAATGACACAGTAATCCTAAACTTGGGTGTGAGGTCCTTGGTCTCAACACCCTGGAACTGGTCTAAAGTATAACACAGCAATGACACGGTAATCCTAAGCTTGGGTGTGAGGTCCTTGGTCTCAACACCCCGGAACTGGTCTAAAGTAAGTGTGAATTCCCAGGTCCACCTGGTTCTAACACACTGTGGGATCTGACTGAGGTCTGAGTGATCACACGTAAGTATTCGCAATGGCAGACAACCTGAGACTGACCAGCAAGATCTATATATACTGCAACGCTCCTCAGCGCCACCCAGCGCCACTCAGCCAATCAATAACTGCGCTGGGATCAGCTGATGGACCTGATCAGCTGATCCCTCTCCTACTGGCATAAAGGTCCTGCCTCCCTGCGCGCATGCGTGTAGCTCTCCATCTGTGTGCACTAGAAGGCCCAGGCAAACCAGACGCATGCCGCTGTGCGGAAACCGCCGGTCTGAACGCGGAGACAGCCGCCCCACCGCCAGACCGCGTGGCGGCATCTATGCCATCCATTACAAGGTGTGTGTAAAGGCAGGCATCGGTTTTAATAGCCCACCCAATTACCGTCAAGGTGACAACCATGTTAGATACACATACACACATTTATACACTCGCCGGCATTTGTTATAGCAGACAATTTCTTCTCTTCTCTCTTTGCATGTTTATATTTTGCTCCAAGCAATATTGGAATTATTTCAGAATTGAGCATTGGGTACAATCCAATGGGACATTCTCTTACAATGTTTGCATTATATACACAGCTTTTCCAGATATATGATCATTCATAAGCAAAAGTTTATGTGATGCTGGATCTTTGAGAGAGCATAAATTTACCTATGTAAAGTTCATTTGTGGGTTTTAATTGGCTTTAAGTTTAGTAGAAAGGTAAATCACGTGAATGCCTTGCAGGGGGGGGGGGGGGGGGGGGTGATGAATAATGAATTTGTGAAATTGCTATTTATAGTGAATAAATGTGGTATTTATGGTAAATAAGTGTAAGCACTTGAATTACTTTGAAAGCAGCATTGATGATTTTATTATCTTAATCAAGTCGGTATTTTTACTGCTCTTTTGAGGTTACTGCTACTAGTGCATGCTGAGCTTTTAGTTTACTGCAGCCAAATTAAAAATAATAATTCTCTAGAGTGGAATAACCAGAAGTGCTAATGGCAAAATAATACTATAACTTGAGCCCCAACCACAGCAGGAGACAAAACAATTAAACCAGATAAAACAATGTACAGTATACAAAGGAGATTTGGTGAGATAAATGAATAGTGAAAAGCAAAACAACAGTGGGTAAAAAAGCATAACCTGTTCTGTTCAAATTTTAAGCTCATATGGAAATAAAAACATCAGGATAATTATTTAAGGGAGAATAGGAATGCTTTGCGTAGTGCTTGAAAAATCAAATTGGTCTCATTGAGCTGCAAATCCTGAGATCAGCCTTGATATTATTAAAAATAAACATGCCATTAATGAGTAGCTTCATTCTTAGTTGTACCATGGACCAGAAAATGTGTGTTGGAAAACATACTTGTTGCATCAAATTTTTGTGATTAATAAACTTAAGCAGAATAATAATCTGTAGTGAGGGTCTGCACTGCAGCAGATCGGTCTAATCCTAAATGGATGAATATTCAACATGAGAAAAGAAAGATACCAATTTAGCAAAAATGTATAAACTGCAACTAAAAGATTCACTCCTGATCTCAGATTTACTAACCAAAATGAGGCTATGTACAAGTGGGTCTTTGATGGCAAATCAGGAATACACTATGAGATTCCGGGCCACTACAAAACTACTGGCCATGGTTGTAGTGATCACCAGCTAAGTAAGCAGCTGGCAATATTACTTCTTCTGCAGATTAAAACACATAGAATGTATTATAAACAGCTTTTCTGACATGTTTTAAAAAACAAACACATGACAGCAGATAAATTATTATTACAATTTGCTATACTCATCTGGATCAAGCACTGGGTTCCTTCATTGACCTCAAGGCATCCATTTCCTATGCTGGTCCCCTGCGCTTTTAGGAAGTGAAATATGTGTCCCCCAATATAGTCTGGTCCAGGGGCATAACAATAGACCCTGCAAGGTCCAGAAGCCACAGGAGGCCCCATATTCAGAGACTGACAACTAAGGACAAAGAGATAAAAAAACGTTCTGCTCTCTGCACAATTGTTCTAATGACTGCATCTGCTCAGCCACGGATAAGGAATAATACATCGTTTTGTAGACAGTCCCTATTCAGTGTGCAGCAGGCTCTTCTGTACAGTACCCAGCCCCCAGCCTCTCTACCACTCCCCAAGTTCTCTTTACTGTAGTGATCCTGGAGAAGCCTGCAGAGCCAGTTCTGCTCCATCAGAGATGGACAGAGTTAGCTGAGGCTGGGAACACATTGGTCTGTCAGTTTTCTGTATGTGTGCGGGGGTGAATGGCAGGAGGGGACCCCATCCAAAGTTTCGCAGGTGGGCCCGGTGATTTCTAGTTACGCCCCTGGTCTGGCTATTCCTCTTCTTCATTGGTGGCACATGTGGGGCATCCTCAGCATTAAAGAGACTCTGTAACAACAAAAACCTCCCCTGGGGGGTACTCACCTCGGGTGGGGGAAGCCTCCGGATCCTAATGAGGCTTCCCACGCTGTCCTCTGTCCCACGGGGGTCTCGCCGCAGCCCTCCGAACAGCCGGCGACTGTGCCGACTGTCAGTTCAATATTTACCTTTGCTGGCTCCAGCGGGGGCGCTGTGGCGACTTTCGGCATGGAAATAGACGGAAATACCCGATCTCCGTCGGGTCCGCTCTACTGCGCAGGCGCCGGAAACTTGCGCCTGCGCAGTAGAGCAGACCCGACGGCGATCGGGTATTTCCGCCTACTTCGGCGCCGAGAGGCATCAGAGCGCCTGCGCAGGAGCCAGGAAGGTAAATAATGACGTCACCGCTGCCCGGACTGCACGGAGGGCTACAGCGAGACCCCCGAGGGACGCAGGACGGCGTGGGAAGCCTCATTAGGATCCTGAGGCTTCCCCCACCCGAGGTGAGTACCCCCCAGGGGCCGTTTTGGCGTTACAGTTCCTCTTTAAGTCGGTCTAATGGGGGTTGAATTAACAATACTGGTGCAAAGGCCAGGGTTATTTAAACCCTGACCAAACTGTACTCACTTTTGTTTGCTCTTCTAATGTTCTTCTGTGTTGTAAGAACATAATTCATTGCATCTCAGCACAGCTGATAAGGCGTAAACTGTTGCTTATAATTTTTGAACATTACATGCAGCCATCAAGGAGGAAAGTGAGGCACAGTACTTTAAAATTCACCTTTATTGTCAGTTGATTACAAATACAGTGGTAGGCATCATGGGGTGTTTAGACAAATGGCCTCATAACTGTATTGCAGTGTTAATGCTTTGTCAGAGACCTGGCAGAAAAGTCTAACCCTAGGTTATGATTGACTTTAATTGCTACCACTCTTGCCAAAATGAATCGCAGGCAAAATGGACCAACCAAGCCGCCACAGCATCCTCAGCAACTAGCTCCACCATCTCCAGAAGTGGTCACCTGAGTGGCTCCAGGAACTCAGTGAGCCACGGGTCTCCTTTCCTTCCTGCTCATGATTGCACTCTCCATTGATTATTAGCAATCTAGGTGCTCTCCCTTGGTATATGGTGGTCCATTGTCAAGATCACATAGTAAATAATATACCAGTGAAAAAGTCTAAAAACATTTCAGACATAACAGATGCAAAAAAAGCAAACAAACATAATTCATCTCCGACCTCTACCTGGTTGCTCACCCACTAGAAACTATTTCTTCCTATTGCTACCTGGCCAGTCACTCACTCTAACTTGCACCACTCTAACAGCTTTCACTGCTTTAACCAAACAGTTCCTTTCTTCACTAATCTCTAAAGCTCATCTCACTACCTGTGCTCTGGACCATATTCCCTCTTATCTTCCAGATCTCCTCTTCATTTAAAGGAATACTGTCGATTGAAAGGACTTTTTTTTAATACTCTATATTAGTGTACACATTACCACTAGTGCTAGGGGCACTTTATTTATTCACCCAGGTCTCTCTCTCGCTACCCCTGCTTAAAAATTCATTTCTCACACAGCTCATAGTAGTTTGGGTCACCCTGAGCTGCTTGGTTACTCTTGTCACACAGCTCACAAATATATTTCACTGTGTCACTCACAGCATGCAGCAGACATGAGGAGAAATAGGCTGATCTGAGGTGGTAACAGGTAACTAAATGAGCTGGAATATTGCTGGAATATAACTAGCTATACCAGGAGTCTGTGTTTACACTCAGACTGGCTGCCTGCTTGAGGTGATTCACTCCAGGCTGCATCCACTTTACAAGCTGCTGAGAGGGGCAGACCACTGTCTACAATTAGCATTATTAGTATCTTTATCAGTCAAGAGAAGCAAAGATAATAAACACACATTGCTAGAATCTTTAACCCCTTACCACCATATCAATACGATTCTTTCAGCAAGGTGATAATTAAACTATCAACTGAGGAGTTTAAAGCAACTCCCCTTTGCAGAGATATGGTCTAGCCCTCTGGGAGCTCAGTATTAGATACATTTTGTATTCAACACTGACGCCAAAACTGACGGAGGATTTTACAGCTGAGAGGAACAGCTGTGTGAGGAATCAAATTGCTCCTAGTACTTGCCCTAATGTGTGCTACAACATACAGCATTTAAAAATAAATGCATACATCGATAGTATTCCTTTAACAACTATTTTCAACCTCTACATTTCAACTACCATTTTCCCTTCCTCAGTTAAACAAGCAATCATAATACCACTGATCAAAACACCTTATTTGGACCCTACAGCCCTCTCCATCGACCTGTCTTGTTTCTTCTCTTTGCTTACACATTGCTGGAACAAGACATCTTTTCAGAACTGTGTGACTCCCTGTCTACTAACTCCTTGTTAGACCCCCTCCAGTCTGGCTTTCAATCTCACCATCCCACTGAAGCAGGCATCATCAAAGTTGAAAATGACCTCCAAAATCCAAAGGCAAATATACTGTAGAAATACTCCTTGATAAAATACTCTAGTCACCGGGTGTCAAGAGCCTAGCACATTTTTTGGGGGGTTTAGCTCCTACCGGTCTGGACACTTTTTCACTTTTTCACTGTCTCCTACTACAACCCCTTCAACCCCCCCCCCCCCCCCCCCATCTGTTCAAGTACCACAAAGATCTCTACACTATTATTTTGAGTCCCAGACTATTTCCTGTTTATGCATTCATGGCATCTCATTTCCTGAAACTTAACATAAACAAAACAGACATTTTGATATGTCCTTCATCTCTCTCTGCCCCCCACCTATAGTTACAATTAATATAGAAAATACCCCCAATAACCTCAACTTTGAATGCTGGCTGTTTGTGGTTAACTCTGTACTTTGAGCTCTCATTTCAACCACATATTAACACGTTAACAACCTTTTGCTACTTCCATCTCAAAAATATCTCCAGAATTCATCCTTTCCTGGAGCCAGGACAGTTTGAGCAAACATCTTGTCACTGTATTAATAGGTGACTTCAAATCGCATAAAGAAAGACATACAAAAGAAACAAAAATATATATATTGGTTTAAAACTGTAGAAGAAGATTTCAACAAGGATTCTAACTTATTGTGCTGATACAATGGGTTTTAAATGCCACAATTATTTTTTATTTTATATGCTGGTAAGCTGGTATGCTGCTAATACCACTATTCATTATATTTCACGTGCTGATAAGATGGATTTTAAATGCCACCATTCTCTTTAGCTTATAACAAATAGTGCATGTAATCTGCCCAGTAACATTTGAACTCTGTATTAATGATGTCTCCTCCCCATCGCTTGGAGTCTGTGGTATGTGATGTATTTAGCAAACAAGTGGTCTTATCTATTTGTCATAAATTAGCTAGCATCCCTGTGAGACCCTCCTGAAGTTGTAATGAATGTATCTAATGACATTTATTTATGTTTGCAAAAGAATGTTTCTCCTCTGAATGTCCAGTATATATAAGTTGTGTGTTTTAACATATTGTTAATATACAGAAACTAAGTCCGAAGAAGACTTATAAGCTGAAAGCATCATGTTTCAATTCATACAGCTAGCAGTTTAGTGTGTGTGTGCGTGCATGCATGTGTGTGAGCGTGTGTGTTTTGTGTGTTTCAGGTTTGCTGACATTTGATAGATGTTTGTTGGGGAAAAAAGCTGAAAAAAATGCAAAGTATGTTTTGATTTGTGTTTTTTTTTCTGCATCCCTACTGTCTTTTTTTACACAAATGCAAATGGAGGAAAGATGTAGTGGGGTCGGTGAATGTTTTTTGGCAAAATCGGAACACATTCAGGCAGAACGTGCCCTTGAGGTCGCCGGCATATCAGTGCCAACTTAGCAAACCAACGGCCTTTGGAGAATGAGATAAGAGCACAGTTGAGGTGAAAGAGCCCTTATGGTATTGATGCAGCCCTATGGAATGAGATGGAATGGCTTGTCCTTGATGGCTTCTATCATTATATAAGCTTCCATGTCTGGTGTTATTAGTTTAACATTCTCAGTGTTGAGATTTTAATGAATAGGAAGCAGAAATTGGAGTCATTATGTTTCGACATGTATATTTAATAAAGAGTTTGCTATTATCGAGTGAATGCCCCTTTACTTTGTCTCGTTATTGTATATGATTATGAATTGATAACATGGAGAGCAACGCCTTTATTAAGAAGGAACTGTCATCTTACTTTGAAATAACTAGCTAAGCAATCCAAGGTTTCATATTCATACTTTTCCAGTTGATATAAAAGACATTTAAAGCTTTTCTTTTTAAATGAATATACCATTTGGCGGAATGGTGGGTCTATCTATTTGCTTAGAATTTAACTTCAATGAGATCTCTGAGCAGTACAATGCCTGTAAAGTACTGCACTAAAATTATGAGAAATATATTTAAAATAATTTACAGCAAATACATCTATTATAGAAATGATGTTTTCATGCGTCTGAAACCACGGAAACACACTGCCATTTACTTACAACACAGTTGGTGTCCTTTACTGAGCTGCCCACAGGAAAACATAGATCTAATTAATGTCTGACTCTCCTCGTTAAAACAATTTCCCATGCATCTGGATGGCTTTTTGACATTCAGAAGACATTGAAGCAGCTGGACCTAACATTTTCTTCCACTCCTTCTACATTGTAGGAGTCAAATATTAACAGGAATTAAGATCATATGTTGGATAAAATAATTAGCCAACTCTGCGCTAGTCTTTAGTCTGCAAGCTAAAAGTAGTCGTAAATCATTATTACGGTAACTGTACATCTGTTCTAAAGCCTCATTATTTATGCAGAAAAAAAATCGGAGAAAAATGATGAGGAGAAAAAAAATTATTCACTGGCTATAACTATTTTCTCACATCAAAGATGGCAACTATAGCCCTGCTTTTTGGTCGTGCACTTGCTTCACTTCAAATACCTTGATGTGATCATTAAAGGCAGTTGTAGGTTTAATGAGTGCACAGTTTAACTCTTTTTCCCTTTCATTTCTAAAGGATGGTCTCCTTTATGGACAAAGCATACTTTGTTTTGTAATGCAAACATTTTTATGCACTGAAGTACAAAACGGCAGTGGAAGGAAAAAGAAAAAACCCAGTTTGAAGAAAAATGTTGTATTTCTGAAGAGGAACAAGAATTTAATTTATTAAAAGTAAAAGCCTAAAAAAAAAAAAATGAATGTAAATGCTAATGCACTGTTATTAAAAATGGTCTTTGTGTTTTATAATTCTGGCAGCCATAATTATTCATATACTAGTTACACACGGCACATTGGCATTGTAAACAAGCAATCTTTGGGCAATTTTCTGATAATTATTTACTACAAGTGAATGGGATAAAACTTAATTTGAACATAGAACATAGCAGTTAAATGTGTTTTGGGAGTGTGCTCTTCTATTATATCACTCAGCAATTTATAATGGGAACAAGAAGAAACTGCCTTTAAGTAAACCTGAGATGGGGCAGGAAAGAAAAATGAAACATACTTTGGGCTTCTTCCAGCCCCCTCCGGCCTGATCGCTCAACTCAACCTCTTCCACCGCCTTTCCATTCATCCGCAATTGGCTCCTGTAAGTCAGATGGTATGGGGCCACCTGCACATGCACAGCCTGGCCATGCGCGCACCCCCATTTTGCTTCCATCGCTGGGAGTGCCCGCATCCAGACTATGCCTATGCCAAACTGGTCCTAACTGGACAACTTACCTGGGCTGATTGCAGACAAATGGAGAGGCATTGGAGAATTTTGAGGGAGCAATCAGGCTGGAGGGGGCTGGAGGAAGCCGCAGGCATGCATACATTTTCTTTCCTGCCCCATCGAAAGAACTAAAAAGCTCTGAATGAATTAAATTGAAATGTGTTGATTTAAAGGTGTATACACACCTATGATGTATGTCACCCATTGGGGGTCATCGAGGATCAGAACCTGATCCCCTTGGGTAACATCGCTGGGACAGCCTGTACAGATGCAAGTCAGCTTTGTAGCTGGTGATGCATACTGTTGCTATGCTATAGACATGCTCAGAGAAGCTCTTTTGAATAGATAACAACTCAAGGTTTTTTTTATAACTCTTCCTGTACTGGAAAACAGGAAGGGACTTCACTTTCTTAGTATGTACCGTATATATGTTTATCTCATCATGCCATGTGTCACTTCAGGTTCACTTAAAATCTGTGGAATAAGAAGGTGCAGTCACCATTGCAGACTGCAGAGTAGCTTCTGCAGCAGCAGCAGAAAATACCGGGTCTGCCCCATACCATAGCAGGAAGAGAAAGCCGGTACCACTGCTGCCAATGCTGAGATGTGGTTGCAGCAAAGAACACTAGATTGGTTCCTTCCCATAGCTAGAAGACACTGCAAATACTGAGATGGAGAAAATTACACAGGCTTGCAGCAGTAGGCTAAACCTGGAAGTGCTGCACTGCCAGTATGGGTGCCTGCTTTGAGGATGAGATCATAAGGGTATACTGAAGTGGATTGGGAGGCCAGCAGCGCCAGCAGCGGGGAGAAGGTAAGATGCATGGATTGTTATATTGGCCTCGCTGTAAGCCATAATCTTGTGGCACTATTTTTACATGTATGCCTGGAAAGTAGCTCCTATTGCCAAGTTTGCCTTCAAAGTGCTTTTCAGGTGGTACTGGGTACCTGCCACACTGGTTCACCTACCCAGAACAAGCTCTGGACTATATTGTAGGCGATATGGAGTCAAAGGTGACATGTTACATGTTTTCGAGTCTTGCACAATGCTATCACAATTTTGGTCCAGGTACAATAGACTGATGTATTCACTTTTTGGCAAAACAATCCCATGAGTCCCTTGGTCTGCACTATTACACTTCAAGGTTGATTCTTTACATAAATATAAAACAAATATTTGTTAACTTTCTCTATATTCCAGCAAAACAGAAAATAGCTAGATTATGGACAAAAAAAATAAATAAATCTCATTTGAGGAAACCAAAGAAACTAGCATCTAGCATCAGGTCTTCCAGAAGGGTAAAGTCATAGTTTAAAAGAAAAAAAAACTGGAGAATTAATACGTCAAAAATGCATAAACTTAACTAGTTTGCTAATTACTTCACCAAACGGTAATTAATAACTTCTGGAATGTCTACACTGTGATAGTATCCTCTCAATCAACCACATCCTTATACGTTAATTAATAATGTTTCAACATCTCAGCTACTTCATAATTATACAAATATGCATTTACATCACTGCCTAAATAAATTTGCAGTATTTTCAACAACCTGTTGGAAATAAAAAAAAAAATCTAATTTTAATGAATATTAATTTTATAATTATTGTCCATTTGTCATTAAAAGCTGTAACCTGATTGGTCACTTTGATCTCAGCCGCTTCACTTTTGCTCCAGTTTTCTTTGCACCTTGCCCCAGACCTCAGAGAGAATAACTAGCTAATTAAACACAGATCTCTTAGCTTAGAAATGTAATGATAAATTACTTATGCAGTGTTCACTTTTATGAGGTTGAAAAGTTTTACTAAGCCAAGTACCAACCATTAAAGCTAAACTCCAGGCAAAGATGTAGCCATTCATTATTCAAATGTGAACATCATTAGAGATGGGCCGAACGGTTCGCCCGCGAATGGTTCGAGGCGAACTTTAGGTGGTTCGCGTTCGCCGGCAAAGGCGAACTTTTGCGGAGGTTTGATTCGCCCCATAATGCTCCATTGAGCAGAACTTTGACCCTCTACATCACAGTCAGCAGGCACATTGTCACCAATCAGACTGCACCCACTCTTGGAGCCCCACCCCCGTTATAAAAGACAAGGTTCTCCTGTCGTTTTACTCACTCGTCTGCCTCCAGTAATTTGTTAAGGGACAGCTGCTGACAGACTCTGCTAGGGAGAGATTAGTTAGGATCTTGTAGATTTGTTCCTAGCTGATTGTTATTCCTTATCCTCTCCCTCGCCTCCCTCAGGGAGGAGGGTCTCATCTTCCAGGGAATTGTAGTATTTCAAAAGCCAGCTTAAATTCTGTGGCTGGGAATTGAACCCAGGCTGGGCTGGGAATTGAACCCAGGTCTCAGTGTGCGGTAGGTAACTCATTTAACCACTATACCACCAACAACACTACATGCTGAAGCCAGCCTAGCATGTACCATTATTATCAATCCAAGAGAAAAATTAGCTTTCTTAATCCACGGAATTGTACTATATCGAAAGCAAGTTTACTTACCATGGCTGGGAATTGAACCCAGGCTGGGCTGGGAATTGAACCCAGGTCTCAGTGTGCGGTAGGTAACTAATTTAACCACTATACCACCAACAACACTACATGCTGAAACTTCTTGGAGCAGACTTACCTCCTCCCTCCAAAAGACACACATACATACCCATACAATCATTCAACAGCAACTGCATGCACAGTCTTTGTGGCACACAGTCTGTGTGGCACAATTGGTTAGTGCGTTTGGCTATTAACTGCAAGGTTGGTGGTTCAAGCCCACCCAGGCATGGCCTTGCCTTTTGTGTTCAACAGTTGTCCAAAGAGATCCCCAGATAGCCAGGTAGATTAATTTCTCACTCTCTCTCGCTCTCTCTCTCTAGTAGGGATGGTCACCGCTTTCCGCGGAATTGTATTTTCCGCAATTTTAGGCGGAAATTGGTCATTCCGTTCCGTTGGAACGGAATTGCTTTTTCAATCTGGCGGAATACCGAAATTGCCTGTGAAATTCTGCAGGTATCCGTTGATGGTTTTAAGCTGAAAATTCACTTCAATAGCATCAAGTCCTAGAGAGAGAGAGAGATAATTTTTCTCTTGGGTATATCACAATGGTACATGCTAGGCTGGCTTCAGCATGTAGTGTTGTTGGTGGTATAGTGGTTAAATGAGTTACCTACTGCGCACTGAGACCTGGGTTCAATTCCCAGCCCAGCCTGGGTTCAATTCCCAGCCACGGTATGTAAGCTTGCTTTTGATATAGTACAATTCCGTGGATTAAGCAAGCACATTTTTCTCTTGGATTGATTATAATGGTACATGCTAGGCTGGCTTCAGCATGTAGTGTTGTTGGTGGTATGGTGGTTAAATGAGTTACCTACCACACACTGAGACCTGGGTTCAATTCCTAGCCCAGCCTGGGTTCAATTCCCAGCCATGGTATGTAAGCTGGCTTTTGATATACTACAATTCCCTGGAAGAGGAGATGGAAGAGTGAGGGAAGGAGGGAGGAGTACTGATGTCATAAAGTAGTGTAGGCCTGCAATTGAACATTCAATGAGATTTCTGACCTTAAAACACTGCTTTGTATTAAATCCAGATTTTTTTTCTGGGACTTTTGATGTGTATTTTACTCAACTATGTCTTCCTCTAGGTATTAGACCCCATGAAACATCTTTTCTATCATTTTTCCAATCAGCAGAAATGTTTCAAAATTTTGAAGTTCGCCTCCCCATTGAAGTCTATTGCGGTTTGTGAAAGTTTGCGCGAACCGAACATTTCGCGGAAGTTTGCGAACAAAAAACCAGAGGTTCGGCCCATCTCTAAACATCATCTCTGCTATGAAAAAAAAATAGCCCTCAAGACTTGCTATCATTTTGTATAACTAAGTGCAATATGTAGTGCTGGCATTGGCTATCAGAAGTATCCCTACCATACTGGAGACTGTACTGTTTTACAGTAGTGGAATTTGGTCACAATGCCCAGAAGGCTGCAGAACATACTATGATGCTAACCTCCTTCAATAATACTGACTGGGACAGCCCACAGAAACAAGTATTAGTGGAAAAGTTAGACATTGTTTTTTACACAGTGTATGATAAGCCTAGCCTGCTTATCAGTCACATGCAGTTCATTTACACAACTTTTTGGGTGTTCTTGCCACCTGTTTTATCTCTTTTTCATAATTATTTTGCTCTGAATAGTTCCTGAAGCTCTTCATCTGACTGTCATACTTTATCATTTGCCTAAGAGACATCTATACACATTATTCATATCTGGAATACTTAACTAAACACACTATTGTTAGAGGGGTTGGAAAAATAACCATAAACCCTCTAATAACCTGACTCTTCCTCGGACCAGCAAGTGTCTGAAAAATTAAAAGTAGTGACGGTAATCTGGTGAGGAGTGGTGGTCAGAAGACATCTCTGCAAGCAAGTTAATGGAGAAGAAAGAAGTTACAGATTATAAAAAGAATAATACTTTTTTTTTCCTTAATAAAGTTTATTTCCTGTATACTAGCACTAAATAGGTGCTGGGTCAAACATGATCCTCTTTACTTATATGAAAGTTAAAGGACAGTCATCGAGGCTTTCCTTATTAAAGGAGGGTCTCAGATAACACAATAAAGAATGCTGAAGGGGGGGGGGGGGCAGAGCGCAATATGGCCGATTGTAGACGTGTTCCAGCAAACTCCCGGTCACATGGCTCCTTATATGCACTTTCTACAGCTTTTAATCCCATCGATTTGCATCTAAAACTGCCCCTGATGGTATGGCAAGCAACCCTACTAAGAAATTGGGTAAGAGATGGATGGCAAAGAATGCAAGAGACAGGATAGAACAATACTTCACTCCTACTGCATCCCGCTCTAGGCCTCCCAAGATGGCGGATGCACAGGACTCGGGCTCGTCTCTATCGGGCTCCCCGGGCTCCTCCCCTGCATAGAGCACCCTGGATGACCTATGGACTTACCTTAAAGGAACGCCCACAAAACAAGACATGGAGCAACAGACAGATTGCATCCTTAGTTCCACCAAGGCCGAGATTGCCACCATCAGAAAGGTCATCTCTGCAGCGGTCCAGAGAGTATCGCACCCAGCACCTCTCGGACCTCTGCTCGGAGCTGACAGCACTTAAAGCACGGGAGGAAAAACAACAACTACTGAATAGCGCCATGTGCTCACAGATTGAAGACCTCCAGAATTGAAGCTGCCGCAATAACATCCGCATGCGCATCCTTCCAGAAGCTACGAGAATGGAGGATCTCTGCCCCACCCTTCAGGCGATCTTGAATGGGCTGCTAAATTGCCCGGTGGGTCAAACAATCAAGTTCGATCGCGCACATCATGCTCTCCAATCCCCACCTAAGGGCTCTAAACCTCCCAGAGAAGTCATCTGTAGGGTCCATGACTTCAACTTAAAAAAAACATCATGGCGGAAGCGAGGGAATCCGGTCCTGTGGACTTTGATGGAACATCCTTGACCCTCTTCCAGGACCTGGCACAGTCTGCACTGATCCAGCGGAAAGCACTGAAACCGATCTTGGTGGCGCTTCAACAAGCTGGAGCTACCTATCACTGGGGATTCCTCTTTCAGTTACAAGCAAAGCTGGGCTTCACCTGTGGCGTCCTCCGACATCCAAGGGACCTACCTGAGTTTTTTAACACCCTCAACATCCCTCATGTTGCCGCCCCGGACTGGGACCCGGACACCTTGGAGACTCCCCGCTCACAACGCCAAAGAAAGCAGGGTGCACCTCCATCCTCAGCGTCGTGACTATGTTCATGTGTGATCCTCGCTAGTGAACTAATTTCGCAAATACTTTGCACTATGAGCCAGAACGCACATTTTTGTGGATGGCTAGTTAAGAGGATAAATGACTTTATTGAACCCCCTTGCCCTGTCTCCCTCCTGCTCCCACTTGACATTGGGAACATTGCCCAATTATCACCCTTGAGCAACCAATTGCACTTAAAGTGAGGGCATATACCAGCACCCTGCTATGCATCTCCCCTTCTATCTATATGGCTAAATGTTCCCCCTATTGCAATTGACACAGTCACATATTGCACACAAATTTATTTTATTTATTTATTTATTTATTTGTTGTATTTATAAAGCGCCAACATATTACGCAGCGCTGGACATTAATTTAGGTTACAGACAATATTTAGGGGTGACAAACAGCAATATGACAATACAGGAATACAAGAAAACCAGATCACACAGCACAGTATGAGTACAAGGTAATGCTTAGTCAGTCACTGGATGGGAGCATGGAGTTAGGCAAGTTAGGTTCACTCAAATGCATAGCATGGGTGCACAGTAATAGAGGTGCATGATCAGGTAGGACACAAAAGGAGTGAGGACCCTGCCCAAAGGCTTACAATCTAGAGGGAGAGGTAGGGACACGAGAGGTAGGGGACCAGAGTTCGGCTGTGGGTTTAGAGCAATTGTGAGGGGTGGTAGGCAAGAGTGAAAAGGTGAGTTTTGAAGGCCTTCTTGAAGGTGTTGAAGGAGGGGGCTGCCCTAATGAGTGGAGGTAGGGAGTTCCATAGTGTCGGAGCGGCTCTTGAGAAGTCTTGGAGGCGTGCATGGGACTGGGTGATGCGGGGGACGGTCAGGCGAAGTTCATTGGAGGAGCGGAGTGAGCGGCTTGGTGTGTATCTCTGAGTAAGATCAGAAATGTAGGTTGGACAGGTTTTGTGGATGGATTTGTAGGTCAGACACAATATCTTGAATCTGATTCTGGACTGGATAGGAAGCCAGTGGAGGGATTCACGGAGGGGAGCCGCCCTGGTGGAGCGATGGGAGGAGTGGATAATTCTGGCAGCCGTATTCATGATGGACTGCAGTGGGGCTATTCGGGTCTTAGGGAGTCCAGACAGAAGGGCATTGCAGTAGTCGAGGCAGGAAATTATGAGGGAATGGATGAGGAGTTTGGTGGTGGCAGGGGTCAGGAAAGGGCGAATCTTACAGATGTTACGGAGGTGGAAGTTGCAGGACTTTGTGAGGTTTTGGATGTGGGGAGTGAAGGAGAGTGCGGAGTCCAGGGTGACACCCAGACAGCGGGCTTGAGAGGTAGGGTGAATAGTAGTGTGGTTAACAGTGACCTGCACATCTGGGAGGTCCAGGGATGACCGGGGTGGGAAGATCATAAATTCCGTTTTGTCTAGATTTAGTTTTAGGAACCTAGCGGACATCCAGGAGGAGATGGCAGATAGGCAGGAGGAGACCTTGTCCGTGGTAGTGGTGGATATGTCAGGGGTGTGGAGATAGATTTGGGTGTCATCTGCATACAGATGATAGTTAAAACCCATGGAGGAGATAACCTTGCCAATGGAGGATGTGTATAGGGAGAACAGTAGGGGGCCAAGGACCGAGCCTTGGGGGACTCCCACTGAGAGGTGGTTGGGGGTGGACGAGGACTCATTGAAGGAGGTCATGAAGGAGCGGTTGGAGTGGTAGGATGAAAGCCAGGTCAGGGCGAGATCGTGAATGCCCATGGATTGGAGGGACTGGAGGAGTAGGGGATGATCTACTGTATCAAAAGCTGCTGAAAGGTCAAGGAGGAGGAGAATAGTGTATTTACCTTCAGCTTTAGCTAAGGCAAGGTCATTGACCACTTTGGTGAGAGCCGTTTCGGTTGAGTGGGCAGGCCGAAATCCAGATTGCAGTGGGTCTAGTAGTGAGTTGGCATTGAGGTACTGGGTCAGGCGTTTGTGAACCAGACGCTCAAGGAGTTTTGAGGCGAAGGGGAGGAGGGAGATCGGGCGGTAGTTGGAGGGTAGCGAGGGGTCGAGGGAGGGTTTCTTGAGCAGAGGCAGTACAGTGGCCTGCTTGAAGTCTGAGGGGAAGGTGCCTGTGGATAGGGAGAGGTTAAACATGGTAGTGAGGACTGGGGCCAGATCCGTGAAGTGAGGCTGAAGTAGATCAGAAGGGATAGGGTCAAGGGGGGAGGTAGTGGTATGGGAAGTCTGCAGTAGGTGGTTGACCTCCTCAGTGGTAGTAGGAGTGAAGGAGGTGAGGGGAGGATAGGGTGGAGAAGGAGTAGGTTGTGAGCAGGTGGGAGGTGAAGATTGAAGATTGGATATTTCCTGACGGATGGAGACTATTTTGTTGGTGAAGTGGGTGGCTAAATCTGTGGCAGAGAGGCAGGAAACAGAAGGTGGGGGGGGTGGGTTTAAGCAGGGAGTTGAAGGTGCTAAAAAGACGCCGGGGATTGGAAGCTTGTGCTCCGATGAGCTTGGTAAAGTATTCCTGCTTCGCATGAGCAAGGGCAGTGTGGAACTGCTGCAGGTTAGTCTTGTACTGTAGGAAATCCTGGTTTAGTCGAGTTTTCCGCCATTTTCGTTCAGTGGCGCGTGTTTCCCTCTGGAGGTTGCGAGTATGGGTAGTGCGCCAGGGCTGGGGGTTAGGGGGTCGGTTGCGGCGGAATATTGGTGGAGCAGCTTTCTCTAGGGCTGATGAGAGAATTTGGTGATACTGAGCTGCAGCAAGATTAGGACAGGTTAGGGTGGGGAGAGTGGAGGATAGGCCATGGAGGGAGTCAGCAAGGACGCCAGGGTTGAGCTTGTGTCGGTCTCGCTGCCATCGACCAGGTGGGTGGGCGGGTAGTTTGGAGGTGCCTTCCGTGAGGAGGTTGAAGGTGAGAAGGTAATGGTCTGAGGGTGGAAATGGTGCGATGTCGAGGTCTGCAATGGTGGTGGATTTAGTGAATATAAGGTCGAGAGTGTGACGTGCAGTGTGAGTGGGGGCGTTGGTGTGTTGTACTAGGCCATGTGAGTTGGCTATGGTGAGTAGCCGGGTCGCAACAGAGTTCTTGGGTTCATTGATGGGTATATTGAAATCCCCGAGGATGATGGTGGGGAGGTCAGAGGAGAGGATGTGTGGGAGCCAGGAGGCAAGGTTGTCGAGAAATTGTTGTGTGGAGCCCGGAGGGCGGTATAAGACTGCAACAATGGCTGGGAGGGGATTGTAGAGGCGGATAGTGTGGGCCTCAAATGATGTGAATTGTAGGGAGGAAGGTGGAGTGAGGACACGGAATGTGCAGGATGGGGAGAGGAGCAGACCCACCCCTCCCCCGGTCCTGTTGTCTGGTCTGGGGGTGTGACTGAGGTGAAGCCCCCCCGTATGAGAGGGCAGCCTCTGCGGCAGAGTCAGAGGGGGTGAGCCATGTCTCAGTGAGTGCGAGGATGGTGAGGGATTTGGAGAGGAAGAGGTTGTGGACCTCTGTAAGTTTATTGCGGACGGATCTGGCATTCCAGAGACCGCAGGGTAGGGGGAGCATGTGCTTGTGAGTGGGATGGATGGAAATGAGGTTGGGGCGAGGATGGGTGTTGAAGTTATTTGTGGACAGAGAGCTGTGAAGCGGGTCAGCAGGGGATGCTTGTCTGGCAGCAGGCTGTGGCCCAGGGTTAGGCGATATATCACCAGCAGCAAGTAAGAGTAGGAGGGAGAGAGTAAGCAAATGTGAATGGGATTTAAATGTTTGTGAGGTTTTTGAGCTGCTGGAGGGAGAGAGAGATTTCAGGAGAGCTAACAGTTCATGAGAAGCTGAGTAAGGTGAGCAGAGCAGAGCAGAGCAGATGAAATGAATATGGAGTGAGGTACACTGGGAGGATGCATATTGCAATGCAACTTGTAGATGTTTGCAGACAGGCAGAACATAAGAAAAAGTGCAGTAAGCAGTAAAAATGTGGTCATATCACTTTTTTTTTTCTTTCATTTCGTTTTATCAGGGTAAAAGTTACCTAGGGACTACTAATTATACCACTGTACTTTTGATGTGGGGTATAGTTGGGGGATGTGTGTGTGGGGAGGGAAGGGGGGATATCATTACTTAATGTCACTTTTTTTACTATACTGGTTGATATGTTATATCGTGCACACCAGACACTGCATTCGATCCCCCCAATTATTGCGGGGTGCGGATCGACCGCTGTGCCCTGTTCATGAAAAATGTGTTTTTAGTCTCCTTTATAGAATGGAAGGCCCTCTTTGAATGCGGTTGGGCTTATTCCTGATGCTATACAGTGGCTTGCAAAAGTATTCGGCCCCCTTGACGTTTTCCACATTTAGTCACATTACTGCCACAAATATGAATCAATTTTATTGGAATTCCACGTGAAAGACCAATACAAAGTGGTGTACGCATGAGAAGTGGAATGAAAGTCGTACATTATTCCAAACATTTTTTACAAATCAATAACTGCAAAGTGGGGTGTGCGTTATTGTTCAGCCCCTGAGTGTAACGATCGGTGTAACACAGAGAGGGTCTGATTACCGGTGAACTGCAGTATCACTGAGAATACAGAATATACCTGATTATTGGTGATCTGCAGTATCACCGATAATCAGATATATCTACTAACCTCTGGACACCAAGTAACAAGTGAGTGTTTTAGATGCAACAGTATACTTTGAGTACTTCTCCAGAAGTATGTTCCTTCCTCTGGCCTAGACTCTCCAGGGGGAGGAGCTAGGCTGAGGGGAGGAAGGACAGAGCGAGAGTGACACCCGTGGGAGAGGGTGTCACTGACAGGTCTGTGAACTGCCTCTAACAATAAGGCCAGTTCCCGGAGTCGGCAAGCCAGGTCGTTAACACACGGACAGATAAGGTACAGATACAGGAGGCAGATACGGAATCCAATAAACAGACAGGGTTTGGCAACGGAGTATCAGAATAGCACAGTACAGAATCAGGAGGTCAATACAGAGTCCAGTAACGAGCAGAGATTGGCAACAGGGTAACAGAAATAGTGAGGTACAGAATCAGAGTTCAGAGGAATGGTCAGACAGGCAGAAGGTCATAACAAATAATACAGTTCAATATTCCTATTGCTAAGGTGTGAACTCCTTGATGTCAACACCTTTGGAACTATGCTAGAACACAGATACAGACAAGGTCTGAGTGCTACCACGTAGTGATCGCAACGGCAGACAACCAGAGAATGACCAGCACCAAGTATATATAGCAAAGCGCTCTCCAGCGCCTCCCCTAAGTGCTGGACCAATGGCAGGTGGTGAAAATGTCAGCTGACCCGGCTTGTCAGCTGACCCTTTTCTGGCTGTCATATAAGCTCTACCTCTCAGCGCGTGCGCGTGTCCTTCTGAACCTGTGTGAACTAGCAGTCCCAGCCCCACCAGACATGTCTTGCAATGTGACCACTGATTCAGGCGCGGGGACCGCCGCCCCGCTCTCTAAGCGAGTGGCGGTTTCCCCGCGTCCAGCCGCAATGCCATCTGCTTTGCCATGCGTACAATCCGCCACATCCAACGCGGACTCCACCGCTCTGCCCATGCGGCCTGCTGCGGTTTCTTGGCGTTGTGCCGCCATGTTAGACGCGGAAAACAGCCGCCTCACTCTGAGCCCTTGCGGCGGCTTTTCCGCGTTTCCTCACACTGAGTCAATACTTTGTCGAACCACCTTTTGCTGCAATTACAGCTGCCAGTCTTTTAGGGTATATCTCTACCAGCTTTGCACATCTAGAGACTGAAATCCTTGCCCATTATTCTTTGCAAAACAACTCCAGCTCAGTCAGATTAGATGGACAGCGATTGTGAACAGCAGTCTTCATATCTTGCCACAGATTCTCAATTGGATTTAGATCTGGACTTTGACTGGGCCATTCTAACACATGGGTATGTTTTGTTTTAAACCATTCCATTGTTGCCCTGGCTTTATGTTTAGGGTCATTGCACTGCTGGAAGGCAAACCTCCGCCCCAGTCTAAAGTCCTTTACAGACTCCAAGAGGTTTTCTTCCAAGATTGCCTTGTATTTGACTCCATCCATCTTCCTATCAACTTTGACCAGCTTCCCTGTCCCTGCTGAAGAGAAGCAACCCCAGAGCATGATGATGCCACCACCATATTTGACAGTAGGGATGGTGTGTTCTGAGTGATGTGCAGTGTTAGTTTTCTGCCACACATAGCGTTTTGCATTTTGGCCAAAAAGTTCTATTTTGGTCTCATCCGACCAGAGCACCTTCTTACACATTTGCTGTGTCCCCCAAATGGCTTTTGGCAAGCTGCAAACGGGACTTCAATGTCTTTCTTCTTGTCACTCTTCCATAAGAGCCAACTTTGTGCAGTGCACGACTATTAGTTGTCCTATGGACAGATTCCCCCACCTGAGCTGTAGATCTCTGCAACTCGTCCAGAGTCAACATGGGCCTCTTGACTACATTTCTGATTAGCGCTCTCCTTGTCCGGCCTGTGAGTTTGGGTGGACGGCCTTGTCTTGGTAGGTTTACAGTTGTGCCATACTCCTTTCATTTCTGAATGATCGCTTGAACAGTGCTCCGAGGGATGTTCAAGGCTTTGGAAATCTATTTGTAGCGTAAGCCTGCTTTAAATTTCTCCATAACTTTATCCCTGACCTGTCTGGTGTGTTCTTTGGACTTCATGGTGTTGTTGCTCCCAATATTCTCTTAGACAACCTCTGAGGCCGTCACAGAGCAGCTGCATTTGTACTGACATTAGATTACACACAGGTGCACTCTATTTAGTCATTAGAACTCATCAGGCAATGTCTATGGGCAACTGACTGCACTCAGACCAAAGGGGGCTGAATAATTACACACACCCCACCTTGCAGTTACTGATTTGTAAAAAATGTTTGGAATCATGTATGATTTTCGTTCCACTTCTCACGTGTACACCACTTTGTATTGGTCTTTCAACTGAAATTCCAATAAAATTGATTCATGTTTGTGACAGTAATGTGACAAAATGTAGAAAACTTCAAGGGGGCCGAATACTTGTGCAAGCCACTGTATGTTTGATAATCATAGTCTGCAGATCGGCCGCCATCTTGGTTGTGGGGCGGGGTGAGAACACTCTACCCATATAGATGCATTGAGAGGTATCTGGGATGCATCATTCTCATTATTGTTTTGCACAACCATGCAGCTGCTTTTTGCGCACCTTCAGCGGATTGACGTGACTATTAGTACGCCCCGAACGGACGCTTTGGAACGCGTGTCATCTTTCGTCACTTGCGATGTGAGTCCCTCTTTTCTGAAGGTCGAAGTGGTTTTTTTGCTAATATATACTGCATAGCTGTGCTGTTCCACTGGGGTATGTTTTCCCTTTTTCTTGTTTTGATCTGTTTCTGGGTTTAAAATTTTCATTGACGCAATACTTACAGTATATATCCATTTACTATTGTTTACAATGTGGCCGGGAACGGCGACATAGACACACGGTAGGGATGTGTCTCTTTTCCCATTCCCGACTGGCCAGTATTATGGTCGCACTCCTGATGATTGTTTGGCGGTGGATTGGCTAGTTTTTGGTGACATGGTGGATGCTGAGGTTCTTTTCTCAGCAGGCGTGTACTGTGGGGTTTTGACTCCAATTGTGTTTTTCTTGTCTTCTCTTTATCTCTTCTATAACTATTTTTCTTCATTCTCCTTTTTCTCTGAATTTTGTGGCGTGTTGGGGGCTTGTAGTGGGGCCGCAATATGGGGGTAAGCAATGGGATCACTTAAAGTAATAACGCTAAATGTCCATGGGCTGAACCTCCCTGAGATAAGGTCCGCATTATAAACTGAACTACACAGAACTAGGACTCATGTAGCGTTCCTCTAGGAGACCTACTTTAAGGAAATAGACCACCCAAAACTTGGCAATTCAAGATTCCCACAGACGTTTCTGAGTAACTCCCCTGATTCCAAGACAAAGGGTGTGGCGATTTTATTTTCACGACACCTTTGCATGACACAGATACAGCAATTGATAGACCCGAATGGTAGGTTTCTACTCATTAAGGGCATTATAAATCATAGCAAGGTAGCCTTAGGAACTTTCTATGCCCCGAACACAGGACAGCAACCCTTCCTAGAACGTTTCCTAAGGGAGTTGGAGGCCTTTGTGGGAGGGAGCATGATCCTGGGAGGTGATCTCAATGTAGGACTGGACTCTTCTCTGGACTCCTCCTCTAGTAATTCTACTATACCCTATAGAATTCTACAAAAATGTCATCTGTCCCTTCAATCCAGACAGCTAGTTGACCCCTGGCATATTCTTAACCCCACTGGACGAGAGAGTACACCTTTTTCTCACATCCACATAAAATATATACACGCATTGACTATATCTTCTCCTCCCACAACCTTCTGTCCACAGTTACTGATGCAGATATTCTGACGAGTACAATCTCAGAACATGCCCCTGTCACGGCCTCCTTCGCTATTCTCGAAGGAAGACGTGGTCCATCGAACTGGTGTAACGAAAAATCCGCAACGCTGAATGGATTGCGGAAATATGGTCGCATCCAGTCCGGCAAGTGGACCTTCCAACTCGGGATGCGGAAATTCATCTGCATCCGCTGCGCAATCCCATCCGAGCACTCTGCTCCAAACTCACAAGCATGCTGCTCACCAGGGCTCTGCCATCTTGCCTCTAGGGGGTGTGCGCGCACGACAGACACGCCTTTATACTCTTAGAAAGCGTGTCAGCTGACCTGGAGGTCAGCTGACATTTTAGTCTGCTCTGATTGGTTGCTGCCTGGGGTGGAGACTTCTCTCCCAGGCAGTATATAAGGAAGTGCTTTTCAGTCACACTTCGTCTGTGTTTGCGATACCCTGTGTCAACACTCAGACCTAGTCAGCCTTGTCTCTGGTATTGTGTTATATATTGGTTTATCGCCAATATATACACATATTATACTGTTTGATTTATCGTGTATGATTCTGTGCCTGTCTTGACTACTCTTCTGCTTCCTGATTCTGTACTTCGCCAGCCCGTACCGTTATCGACTATTGGCTTGGTTTCCGACTATTCTCTTGTCTCACGTTTCTGTACTGCTGCCGCCTGATCTGTTGCCGAACCTCACTTTGTCTGACCTTTCTCCCTTCAGTGGAACGTCTCCCAGTGTAGGGTTCTATCAGAAGCTTGCCTCTTTGAGACGACCGCCACTAGCAAACCCTTGCTGCTAGAGGCCGAGACTCCTCCACTCCGTGCTTTTGGGGATCTTACACACGGGGTTCCCATTTAGAGGTAACCACACCTCTGAGGAATTACGGTGTGGTGGATATTTCCACAGACTTGAATTTACGCTGTATATTATTATTGATGTCTGCTGTTCCAGCTTGCTGGAGGTTGTATCTCTGTGCCCTATAGAGATACTCTATTGAACCAAGCACCCTCTTGCATATGATTGTATTGTGTCACGCTATACTTGCATTATTGGCGATTCTGCAGATCACCATATAATCAGGTATAGCATCTGTATTATTGGTGATACTGCAGATCACCAATAATCAGAATATCTGTGCTTGCTGACACCAATCGTTACAACTGGCGCCTCAATACCTCCTTACTGAAGGACCATGTGGTGGTGGAAAGGATAGATCAGTGTGTAGCAAGCACCCACGGTGGGAAATTAATGTGCTGTGACTTGTAGTGCCTCTGCACACTCCGGCACCTCAACGTCTTCTCCGCAGTCAAGTCAACACCATCCAAAAATAGTTCAAGGTCTTTTATTGATTAAAAGGTTGCATAACAAGCATAACAGCGACAGCAGCGCTGTTTCACCTTCTTCAAGCTGTATCAAGCAACATTGCTTGATACAGCTTGAAGATGGTCTCTAACCGAAACAGCGCTGCTGTCGCTGTTATGCTTGTTATGCAACCTTTTAATCAATAAAAGAGCTTGAACTATTTTTGGATGGTGCTGACTTGACTGCGGAGAAGTGGTGGAAAGAATACAGGCATGTCACCCATGTCACTCTGGGCAGCGCACAAGTGCGTCATTAGGGGGGTTCTTATTTCTGAGGGAAGCAGGAAGAAACGAGAGAGGGATGAAGCTATCGAAAACTCTCTTACTAAGATCTGGAACCTGGCATAAACCCATAGAGCCTCCTCGTCTGCTGCAGATCTGGAGGCTTTGAAAACAGAAAGGGAAAGGCTTAGATATCTGCTATTTTTTCAAGCATGCTGTGCTGCCACTCGATGCAAAAGGCATTACTATGAGTATGACAATAAGTGTAGCTCTTTGTTGGCCAGGGCTCTCAGGGTGCAGCAGATGATGAATTACATCCCTCACATAAATGATACGCAATCCCACAAACACCATAGAACCTCATCTATTGCTCGGATCTTTCGGCTTTTCTATGAGTCCCTGTATAATATCCCAAAAAATACTTCAGAACCTGATGAATCTTTACAATTGCAACAAATGTGAGATTATATCGCTAAATCGGGTTTGCCCACCTTATCTCCTGAGGCTCTGGAGGACTTGGAGGTCCTATATGTCTCGATTAACTTAAAATAGCAATCTCGCAGACTCCTTCTGGGAAGGCTCCGGGTCCTGATGGCTTATCTCTAGATTACTACAAACATTTTATCAGTACTTTGCACCCCCACCTTCTCAGGGCCTACAACTCCTTAACTGATATGAGATATGCTCCTCTCTCATGTAACGGTAATCAGGGCCGGGCCGAGGCATAGGCTGGAGAGGCTCCAGCCTCAGGGCGCAGTGTAGGAGGGGGCGCAGAATTAATTCAGCTGTCATTCCTAATTGTGTTTGAAGCAGAAAGAAATCATAAAAGGGGATACATGGCAGTGCCTGCAAGTCAGATAACTAGACATTAAGGTGTTGGGGAGGTTGTGGGCCCCATGGTGCCTCTTAGTCTAATAGCAATCAGTGTGTGAGGGCTTGGGGGGGGTGCACTTTGCTGTCTCAGCCTTGGGTGCTGGAGGACCTTGTCCCGGCTCTGACGGTAATTCATTAACAGGGTAAAGATGCTACACTTTGCGCTAACTACCGCCCCATATCGCTGCTGAACCTTGATCTAAAGATCTTTGCTAAGATCCTTGCAAATAGAATGTCGCCTCTCATGGAGGGGCTTGTTCATTATGATTAAGTGGGTTTCATCCCAACTTGAGAAGCTAGAGACAACACAATCAGGACGTTGGGGGCAGTGCATTGGGCGCAATCGAGGGCCTCACCAATGATGCTTCTTTCTACAGATGCAGAGAAGGCCTTTGATCGCGTCCATTGGGGATTCATTGAATCTACTTTGCAACACATCGGCTTTCCCAGCAGTATGCTCTCCTGGATAATGACCCTATATACTAAACCCACAGCGCAAGTAAAAATGAATGAGGAACTCTCGCAGCCTTTTGATTTAGCCAACGGGACATGTCAGGGCAGTGTACATTATCCCCCTTTATCTTTACCCTCACATTGGAACCCCTGCTCCACACAATCAGGGCTAACCTTGATATTCAAGGCCTTAGGCTGCCATCCACAGAACATAAAATAGCTGCTTACGTGGATGACCTGCTCTTTTATATTACCTCACCACATGTCTCAATCCCTAGTCTGCTAAGAGAGTTCAAACTACAGTATATGGTCAACTTTCACATTTTAAAATTAATTATAGCATATGTGAGGCATTAAGTGCAAATTTAGACCCGGATGTGCAGAGTTCTTTGGAAAGTGTGTTTCAGTTTAAATGGTCCCCCAAGGCCCTAACATACCTGGGCACTAAAATCCCTAGCAATTTATCAGATATATATAACCTTAATTATAAGCCCCTACTATCTGTGATAAAACAGGACTTGCAGAGATGGGAAAATGCAAATTTCTCCTGGTGTGGACGTGTTAATATTGTTAAAATGAATGTTCTCCCTCGGTTCCTTTATCTCTTCCAGACCCTCCCTATAGCCATTCCAACTTCCTTCTTCAAGGAAATTAGACAATCCCTACAACGTTTTATCTGGCAAAACAAACCCCCGAGGTTACGATACCAAATTACAACCCTACCAAAGGAATGTGGGGGAATGGCCATTCCAAATTTGCAACTATGTTACACAGTGGCTTCATTGATCAGAATAATTGCTTGGCATTGACATAACGCCCATAAACAATGTTTATCGATGGAGCATGACATCTCCCACTTTGCTTTAAAAAAAATCTATGCTGGACTAGTAAACATCCATGGGTTAAGGGCATTTCTCACCCTGTCACTGTGAACTCTCTCCAGGTATTCACCAAATATAGTCAACTGGCCTCGTTAGCATCTTAGCCCTCCCCTCTCCTTCCTCGTCTGGACAATCCTCACTTTCCACCGGGCACTTGTGGGCTGTCATACATAAATTGGAGGAGTCTTGGTTCCCTTTGGGCATGTCACCTGTTAACAGATAGCAACTGGAACTCCCTGAGTCATATGCAATCCCAGTTAGGCTCAACCAACTTAGATATATGGGCTTTCTCTCAATTTAATTTTTTTTTTGCTTAGCATGGGATCCGAACCCGAAATGTCTTGCCCATTAACACAGTTTGAGTCCTTATGCTCTGGAAGTGGTTTTATGACAAAAGATATATCACTGGTATATAACATGTTGATCACCTCCAGGGATCCTAGCTCTATTTTACGCTTCAGATGGGAATCTTCCTTGGGATCTACTTTCACAGACTCTCAGTGACAAAAGATTTGTTTATGTTATATTAGCCCACAAGGCTTCAATCTCAGCTCATATTTAGGAGTCGGGCTACAAGCTTCTTACACATTGGTATTCAACTCTGGAGTGACCCTATCAGATGTACCCCAATGCGAGCCCTTTGTGCTGGCGCTGTCAGGCGTATACAGGGTCATTGCTGCATATCTTGTGGAGTTGTCCGGATCTAATATCATTCTGGGATTCCGTGAAATCCATAATGGAAAAGTGACAGGAGTAGAGACATCCTCTGATCCCTCATATTATTCGCTACACATATCACACCTAGGAGCCTAGGCAGATACAAAAAGTCCCTCTCTAAACATTTAATTAATGCTGCTAGATTGGTTATAGTCCATCATTGGAAATCAACACAATCTCCCTCTACAGCTGAATGGCTAAGAGAGGTAAAACATTTTAAAATGATGGAAAATCTCACCCAGTCAATATACAACTGAGGCAAGCAGTTTAGCCGTACATGGGCCCCTTGGTCAGAGTATGAGGAATCAGAGGAGTGCATCAGAATACTTGGCACCTAACTTGGCTGATAACCCAAGCTTACACTCTCCCATGTGGACATGGATAAGCGTCCTTGCTTGAGACCTATATTGGGTCTCCCCTGCTCTGTGGTCCACCGTGGGCCCCCGCACCTTGGCACAACACCTCTAGGCATTGTTTTATGCCACCTTCTTCTATCCTTATCTCTTGCTATTCTCTATATATCTAATATTTTTCCCTTTCTCTTCTCTCTCTTTCTCTCCTCTACTCTTCCCTCTTTTGCCTCTTCTAAACTTAAGTGCATAGCCCTCCCATCATGTATCTGGCTTCATATGCTTCATTACTTATCTCATTTGTTGAGACAAGTTCCATAATTATGTATGTTATCGGAGATCCTCGAGTGTATGATCCCTCTGGGCCTCGAGGTATCCACTCATTTATATGTCCTCCTGGAAGGAGGTTCTACTTACGGGACTCTCTGATGCTCACATGGGGGCAGCCATATGAATTCAACTTGCTATTCGTTACATGCATTAGTGAATATAGCTCATATTCCTAACACTTGGGCATATGTCACACTTTGAGATTTGCACTAAATGATTGTGGAAGTGCTTCACACCTCCTGAATAATATTTGCCCTCTGTTATGCTAGCTAAATAATGTATATTCTCGAATGTGATGTGCTTTTGTTGTCACTGTGGGATGTTACTTTATCTCTGTTAAACTTTGTTCATAAATAAAGAATCTTTAAAAAAAAGAATGTTAAAAGACAGCTCAACAACACAAAACCTCACTTTCTATAAGCCATTAATCCCCTGAGTTAGGCTCTTTTTACTCAGCCATTGCACAGGTGAAACCTGCAACGGGCTTTGCCCATAACTCCCGTGAGTTACGCAGTGAGCTATTTATCACATCAAACAGGATATGACCTATAATCTTAAAACAATAATGTCTTTAGGCATGCATACTTTCTCTGCAATCAGAAAGCAGGCACCTCCTAAATGTATCTTCATTCATAGAAACTGTTCAAAAAGACAATGTTTTGGGACCACACAAAGTCCTTTTCTCAAAGCAAAGCCTGCTTAAAGACAAGTAAAATTGGACAGTGATTGGTTAATCAAAATTTGATGTGTACATGCACCCTTAGTGTGTGATAAGTACAGTGGGTTGCAAAAGTATTCGCCCCCCTTGAAGTTTTCCACATTTTGTCATATTACTGCCATAAACATGAGTCAATTTTATTGGAATTCCACGTGAAAGACCAATACAAAGTGGTGTACACATGAAAAGTGGAACGAAAATCATACATGATTCCAAACATTTTTTACAAATAAATAACTGCAAAGTGGTGTGCGCATAATTATTCGGCCACCTTTGATCTGAGTGTAGTCAGTTGCCGATGAGTGCTAATGACTAAATAGAGTTGTTATATAATTAATGTATGTATATCTGGATATATTCGATAAAGATCTTGATTGAGATGGATCCATCAATCAATAATGAAGTCTTTTAATGATCAAGTCGAATGTATGGATGTATATGTATATTCGTTAGTAAACTGTCCCTTGTCCTCAATTGAAGGGAGTTTCAGAGAAATTTGCTGAAGTATTCCCCTCCCCCGTGTAGCTTGAGACACTGACACTGGCAGGTTATTTCTAGTAAAAGAATTTGACCTTTTGGGCAGAAAAAGACAGAGATGGCTGAAGCAGTTGTTGGCTGCCTGTCATCAAAGTGCTATAGCTTGAAAAGGCAATTCAATGACAAGGTATTATGTATTTGGTATCCTCGTGAATATTCATGAATATGAATCTCATAGGATCAGCAAATGCTATTTAGAATAGTAGTAGGAGGAGTGTACTATCGTGTCTAGTTAAACTGCCTAATTAGGAATATTGCCTACAGAAGATTGGATTTTGTATCAGCTGCTGAGGTATTTAAATCAGTAGGAGGAGACACACTGACACACTTCTACACACATTCACACATACAGAAGGAACACGCTGTCATCTTTACATTGACACCCCACGTGTCACCAACAGAAGACCTTATACTACAGGAGACCTTATACTATTATATTTTTAATCTTTTTATTGTTTGAAATTACTTATAACTACTTTTGTTTTGCTGTGAAGACTTGTAATCATTGACTTTATATTATGAAGAAATAGTGAGTATTAAAAAACCCTCACTTAAAAATCATTTTCAGTCTATTTTTGAATATCATCAAGACGCATGTATTGAAAATAATATTTATGGACCTTCAACTTATTTCAAGAATGCACCTGTGTGTAATCTACTGTCAGTACAAATACAGCTGCTCTGTGACGGCCTCAGAGGTTGTCTAAGAGAATATTGGGAGCAACAACATCGTAAAGTCCAAAGAACACACAAGACAGGTCCAAGACAGGTCAGGGATCAAGTTATTGAGAAATTTAAAGCAGGCTTACGCTACAAAAAGATTTCCAAAGCCTTGAACATCCCACACGGAGCACTGTTCAAGCGATCATTCAGAAATGAAAGGAGTATGGCACAACTGTAAACCTACCAAGACAAGGCCATCCACCTAAACTCACAGGCTGAACAAGGAGAGCGCTGATCAGAAATGCAGTCAAGAGGCCCATGGTGACTCTGGATGAGCTGCAGAGTTCTACAGCTCAGGTGAGAGACTCTGTCCATAGGACAACTATTAGTCATGCACTGTACAAAGTTGGCCTTTAGGGAAGAGTGGCAAGAAGAAAGGCATTGTTAACAGAAAAGCATAAGAAGTCCCGTTTGCAGTTTGCCACAAACCATGTGGGGGACACAGCAACCATGTGGAAGAAGGTGCTCTGGTCAGATGAGACCAAAATGGAACTTTTGGGCAGCGGGCGGTTCATCGGTAGTACCCTTGTGGTACTTCCGCCCTTTCTCTGACCTCACGTCCTCTACGTGATGACGCATACGAGGGTACGCATGACGCGTACCCTCGTATGCAGAGGACGTGAGGTCAGAGAAAGGGCGGAAGTACCACAAGGGTACTACCGCTGAACCGCCCGCTGCCCGGCCTCAACGCGTCACTCTGCTACTCGGACTCCTCCTCCTCCTCACTCCACTGCCAGTGCCAGGCCAGCCACCAAGTACTATTTAACTTGCCTTAAACTTTTTTTATGGGGAAGCGGGCAGAGGGGGGAGCGCTAGCGGAGGGGGTGGGGGGAATTTCCGACCCCCCCCCGCGATCGGGGCATGCTCCCCCCTTATGCCTGCGACCCCATAGGGGGGCCGTATTGTGGCATGTTCGGGCGAACAGGGCCCTGTTCGGCCGAACAGGGGCCCTGTTCGGCCCTGTTCGGCGGCCATTCAGTAGTTCGGAGCGAACCCGAACTTAAAAGGCCGAACACCATCAGGTGTTCGGCCGAACTCGAACATCACCCGAACAGGGTGATGTTCTGCAGAATCCGAACAGTGGCGAACACTGTTCGCCCAACACTAATGTCCACCAATGACGGTGAACACACAACATAGGAAACCAAGTGAGAACGCAATCGCAAGAGAAGAGTGCGAACCAAGTAGGGAAACAGAGTTAGCAGGATCCACTGCTCTTTCCACCAGAGCGAGTGCAATTCAAGTAAAGCAACAGAGCTAGCAGGATCCACTGCTCTTTCCGCCAGAGCGAGTGTGATCCAAGTATAGAAACAGAGTTAGCAGGATCCACTGCTCTTTCCGCCAGAGCGAGTGCGATCCAAGTACAGCAAGATGAGGTAGCCAGTAGCAACCGCTGCTCCAGCTTACCCTCCAAGAATACAGATCAGAAGGATCCACAGCCGCTACCGCTATATGCAAGTGCGATCCAAGCAGATGAACAGAAGGAGCTACCAGTAGCAACCGCTGCTCTGGTTAGCACCCCCCAGACAGACAGATCAGGCAATACAAATAATACAACCTGACTGAACTAGAGGGATGTCTAATACAGCCCCCAGAAATACTCTAAGATAACTTTAACAATCCAACAGGAAAGGCTGACACTCCAGGAGTGTATGAACAAACCGTTATGACCAGCAAAGCCTTCTGGGAGCAGAAGGCTTTTATACTGCCAGCCCTCAAAGGAGACAGCTGGGCAATTTGCATGTATGCAAATCCCTCAGCAAAGCAACTCTGAAAGTTGCAAGATGAAGCCAGGTCTCTTTTCCAGAGACCTGCATCCCTCCGACATAAGGAATGGTAAAACAGCTGTCTGCCTGTGCAGCCAGCTGAGCGGATCATTACAATTGTTTGGATTGTTGCACACCTTACTGTAGCAGAAAAAAATATAACGAAAACTTATCTCTACCTCTTTTATGGGTATTTGAAGTCATTATTAATTAGTCACTATTCCCAAATGTACCATATTTTTCAGACTATAAGACACCCTTTTTCTCCTCCAAAAGTAGGGAGAACAAGTCCCTAGTACAGGGATTGATGCACTTGGCTGCTGCTAATTATTCAACACAGAGTATAACCTAATAGAAAAGTCGCTAAAACGTAACTTTTATTTAGTTACATTAAAAGAGAGCAAGGTTCCTAACCACATAGTAAAAAATAGTGATACAGTGGATTAGAGGTATAAGGTTTTTGGTCAAAGGACCATCCTCCTAAATCACACTCGTATTCATTATAACCCTACACCAAACTCAACATGTTTCATTTCCCTAATTGGAAACTTTGTCAGGAGTGAAAAAGTGCCCAAGTGATAAGGTAATAAAGTGCTCAAAATAAAAGATATATCATAAAAATCACATATCTACAATAGGTTAGCAAAATAGCAGAGTAATGGCCACTATCCAGAAGCCTGCTGGTGTTTGACCGTTCAAGCTTCCCTTTTATAGTGTATCAGCACACCCAAAGGATGCTGGGTAGGGAGGGTACAAACCACGCCACCCCCCCAGTGGGTGCGTATATTCCATCTGATTGGTGCCTGTATCAATCTATCAGGGAGTCTGGTCAATGACAGATAAGGGCAATATGAGTCCATGAAGTATCAATAAACATGAAAAGGTACCTGTATACAAGCGAGCCCCGCTGTAGAAAGTCTCCAGACACCTACATTATATCCCTGAGGACTGTCAGTATCTCCTATAAGTAGAAAGCAGAGAAACACTGTCTCTCTGTATTTCCCTGAATGCGATTGGTGGATGAACTGAACGGGGGGAGGGATTATTATCAAAAAAACAGATAAAGGTGGTAATGTGGTTTTAATGTCGCGGGAAGCATATATCAAAATGTGCCAAAAAATTCTCTTGGATAAGAGACAATATAGGAAATTAGAAGGCAACCCTACAGCTACCTTCTATAAAGAACTTGAAGGTCTACTTAAGGATGCAAAAAGTAAAGACGTTCTTGACAAAAATGACTATGAGTGTATTTTGACCAAATCTCTAACTGTTGCTACATTCTATGCCCTCCCCAAGGTCCATAAAAATCTCCACACACCACCAGGTTGCCCTATTGTGTCAGGGAACAACTGCCTTACCGAACAGATTAGTAGGTACGTTGATTCATTTTTAAGGCCCATTGTGGAAAGCCTCCTCTTATACCTTAGAGATAACATCAACCTCCTGAATAAAATAAATGATATACATATTGGGCAGGCATGCTCGGAATTGCAAATCCCTGTTCTGCGGTAATTCCGCATACCGCCGCTCCGAAATTCCGCTACTGTTTCATTCCGGCGGTATTCCGGAGGGTTTCCGCAGTATTCTGCGGTATTCCGGAATTTACCCTGTGTATGTTTCCGTATTTTTATTGCGGACTTCCATAATTTACGTTAGCATTGCTCATTCCGTCTTTTTGCTCATTTACTGATTGTTTTTGGTTTATTCTGCCTTTTAAGATGATGTGAAGATTGTGTTTAAGTGTGTATAGTGAATAAAGTTGTTGTATATGGTCTAAATTTGTCATAACAGCGTACTTTCGTAAATTTCCGCCCATTATCCGCGGAATTCCGTGGATTTCCGTGTTCCAGCGGCTACACTGATTGGCTTATTCATTCCGAATCCACTCATTGGCTTAAAAATACGGAAATCCGGTTCCGTCTACTATAGAATTCCGGATTCCGCGTACCGATCCGGAAATGCAAATTCCGGCCGGTAATGCGGAATTATCAATTCCGCCGATTCCTGATGAGCACCCCTGATATTGGGGAGAATATTTTGCTAGCCAGCCTTGACGTGTTGTCATTATATAATAATATTGATCATAGGCTGGGCCTTAATGCAACCAAGTTCTTCCTATGATCCAGGAGTATCCACCTTAAAGAACACTCTTCTCTTGTACTGGAATTACTGGAGTTTATATTAACCCATAATTACGTTTTATTCCAGAACAGATACTACCTACAGAAGAGGGGCTGTGCTATGGGGATGGTGTGTGCCCCCTCATATGCCAACCTCTTCTTGGGGTGGTGGGAGGATCAGTTGGTATTTGGGGAGGACCTGGCATTCTACACTTCTCATGTCCTTTTCTGGGGCCGTTTCATAGATGATATCTTCATCCTGTGGGACGGCCCCAGGACATTGAGGATTTTGTTGAACAGCTTAATTAAAATGATATCGGCATGTTCTTCACTCATGAGATACATGAAGACAAAATACATTTTCTGGATGTTGAAATTTCTAAAAATAATGATGGTGGCTTTAAAGGGTAACTGATGTAAGAGGTATACGGAGGCTGCCAAATTTATTTCCTTTTAATCAATACCAGTTGCCTGGCAGCCTTGTTGATCCTCTGCCTCTAATACTATTAGCCATATCCCCTGAACAAGCATGCAGCAGATCAGGTGTTTCAGACTTTAAAGTCAGATCTGACAAGACTAGCTGCATGCTTGTTTCTGGTGTTATTCAGATACTACTGCAAAGAAAAAGACCAGCAGGGCTGCCAGGCAACTGGTACTGATTAAAAGGAAATAAATAGGGCAGCCTCCGTATACCTCTTACTTCAGTTCCCCTTTAATACAAAAGTTTTCCGCAAACCAATGGCCACCAATTCATTATTAGCATGGAACAGCTTTCATCCGGAGCCCCTTAAGAAGGGTATTCCGAAAGGGCAGTTCCTAACAGTGCGTAGGAACTGCACCAGTGAAAGTGAATTTGCGGAGGAATGTAAAGTACTCGAGAGGCGTTTTCAAGATCATGGGTATCCTAGAGAGTTGATAACAAGTGCATATAAAAGGGCTCGAACGGTTGAGAGAAAGGGCCATTTTAACCCTAAAATCAGAGAACCCCAAGTGTGTGTGGGGGGGGGGGGGGCAAAGCAAGATTGATAAGTACTTTTTCAAACCAATCTAATAATGTAAAACGAATTATAGGAAGACATTGGTCTATCCTTAAATTAGATCCACAATTGAAAGAATACCTCCCTCAATGATCTCTTGAGATTCAAAAGGAAGGCTGTATACAGCCTGCTTGTGTATGGATGTATTTTCTATGTGTGGACATACTGTACATCAACGTACTTCCGGTTTTGGGAACCATTTTGTGTGTTTAAACTTTTTAAAACTGTTTTTGACTATTTTTAATACGACGGGGAGTGGCAAAATTGTGACAGAGGGGAATAGGAGATGTCCCCTAACGCACTGGTATGTTTTTACTTTTGTGCAATTTTAACAATACAGATTCTCTTTAAAGGGAAGCAATTTTGTTGAATTCAACCTCCTCTAGGTTTCAGATTTTCAGAAGTCAATGTTTGTGGCCATAGATGATGTTCCAATTAAACAAATGCATTTTCTCTATATGGGCTCAGGTCTCATTGAATTTAATATTGAAAATCAATTCTTCTTTTTATGAGACTGAGCCAAAACTATTGGTCCTGTCTCTCAACTTTCTCTCTTTCTATCAGTAAATCCTATTGGGAGTAACTTTGTTCAATAAATCAACACTGCATGCCTTCCAACTGTTTGCTTTCTCTCCCATTTATTTGAGATGTTACAATTTACTCCAGTGAATTCTGATCTTGTTAAGTGTCATTTAAACTCTGAGATTGAAGAAAAATATGTGAACTCAACAAATAATTTTTGAAATAGCATTTATTGTTTTTCTTCATACACATTTTGCACGTTGAAATTGACTAAAGGATTGAATATTATATAATATAAGTTTTAACTTACACATAAAAATAACATTAAAATATTTGAGAAAACTCTAAAAAGTAAAATTTTGAAAAGCTGCTGCTGCTGCTGCCTGGAGCTTGTCGTATTAGACATATGGGCCCTTATTTGATTTGATTTTTTTCTCCTAAATAATTTTCTCCTAGGAGATATTTTTTCATCTTATGTTTAAAAAGGCAGTTAACTGCCTTTTTAAACCCATGTGATCAATAAAGAGCTTATTTATACTGCGACGGTGCCTGCTCAAGTGGATTTCTACAATTTACAGTCCCAGTGGTGTGGAGAACTGAGAGCTGAGGCACGTCCCTGAACCTTCCAGTTGATGGGTGCTGCTCTACCAATCTGCATTGTTTTTTCATCTTATGTTTAAAATACTGTATTTTTATGGTCATAAGACACACTTTTTCTCCCCCAAAAGCCATATAATCCTCTGTCCCCTGTGTCATCTCGTTGATGTCCTCTGTTCCCCATGTCATCCTCTGTCCCTGTCTAAAAATGGCTCGAACCTCTGATTTTCGGAAATTCCGCAAAAAGTTTGGTTCGCGCAAACTTCCGCGAACCGCAATAGACTTCAATGGGGAGGCGAACTTGGAAAACTAGAAAAAATTATGCTGGCCACAAAAGTGATGGAAAAGATGTTTCAAGGGGTCTAACACCTGGAGGGGGGCATGGCGGAGTGGGATACACGCCAAAAGTCCCGGGGGAAAAATCTGGATTGGACGCAAAGCAGCGTTTTAAGGGCAGAAATCACATTGAATGCTAAATTGCAGGCCTAATGTGCTTTAAAACATCTTGCATGTGTATACATCAATCAGAGAGTGTAATTAGAGTACTGCTTCACACTTATACACCAAACTCACTGTGTAGGTGGGTGCCCCAGTAGTTAGCTAGGCATAGGTAGGTGTTCCTGTATAGATAGGTAGACAAGGCCTGGCACAGTATAGCGATTACTAAGCTCCAGCTGCAACAGATAGGGCTGTATATTGCAGTGTCAGTGGGCATTGCAACACAACAAAAAAATAGATCACAAGAACAAGATTAGCTCTCAAAAGAGCTGTTGTGGGGTGCTATTTTAGCAATTAGAATCAACAAGGAGCAAGCTAACAAGCCTACAAGAGCCTAACTAATCTTTCCCTATGAGAGAGTCTACAGCAGCTGTTCCTTCTCTATTTACTGCAGGCACATGAGTAAGTCCAAAGCCTGACTGTAATGATCGCTGCTGCAGCAGCTATTGCTGGAAGTAGTGCTGCAGCTCAGGCAGTTCTGATCTATTTCCATGCAAGCTGCATAGCTTTGTCTGTCTTTCCCTGCTGTCGGCTTGTGACTGATTATCATTCACCTGTGTGGGAATCTGCATGTCTGCTCCCATTGGATGACCTCAGTATAAAGATCTGCTTCCTGCAGGGTTTCCTTGGGTTTTCATAGCTTCAGTGTAAGCCAGTCTTGCTGTCGCTTTAGCCCCCGATCGTGTTTCTTGTTATAAAGATACTTTGCTGGTCTTTGCATCATATATTGGTTCATTGCCAATATATATGCATACCAGCACGTTTATTATTTTCCTTGTATTTGTGTTACGTTAATACATCAGTGTCGCTGATGTATACGTACACGAACTGTTTATATCCCGTGTGCAGTTAGTCAGCTTCCAGCACGTTTTGGTAGGTTGCGCGTACCGTGACCACCCGTGCTGAGGTAGTTACCCTGCTCCTGGTTCTGTTTGTGGATTGCGTTCATCTCTGCGAAGAGATAACGAATCCTTCTGAATCCTGTCCTGTTACCGTTTGTGGATTGCGTTCATCTCTGCGAAGAGATAACGAATCCTTCTGAATCCTGTTCTGTTACTGTTTGTGGATTGCGTTCATCTCTGCGAAGAGATAACGAATCCTTCTGAATCCTGTTCTGTTACCGTTTGTGGATTGCGTTCATCTCTGCGAAGAGATAGCGAATCCTTCTGAGTCCTGTTCCCTGTATTAATCCAGTCCTAGTTAGCGTTCCTGCTTATGTCATATATCGGTTCATTGCCGATATATACATATGTTAGTCAGACGTTACAAATAGTTTCATTGATAGCTGTAATTGTAATACGCTAGGAAAACATACTTATTGTATATTTATCTGTGTTACGTTCATCTATCTTAATCCTGCTATTTTCTGACTGTCCTGTCCTGTCTTTGTGAGGCACGCCATCGCCGCATCGCATTGGCTGTCTCATTCCAGTCTGTCTGGTTTTGGACGCTTGCTGTCGCTAAGTAGCCGCTAGCTAGCAAGCGTTCATTCTGTCTACCTGTCCTGATCTCCTCAGTTCTGGTTTGTGCGCTCAGCGCTACTTTGCGCTGAGACGTTATAACGAAAGCATTGTTTGTGGCTGTCAGATCTGCACCGGCTCTGTGCGCCACAATCTCCTATTGCAGTCAGTCCTCCCCTCCACTATACTAGGGATAGCCTGTTTCCTGGTGCTAGTGTGTGTACCTCCTCCACGCCAGCTCATGCGTTGCATGCTGACTGTGGAGAATACACCACCAAGCCTTACACTGACACTGCCTGCCTTTTATAAGGGGGGGGAGTGGCTCCAGGAGAGAGTGTAGCCTGATTGGCTAACATGTGCCTGCTGACTGTGCTGTAGAGGATCAATCGAGAAGATCAATTCCCTCAGCCTGAGTCTTCCACTATACAGCTGATTACCTTCATGGAGTCCCTGGGTCAGTATAGTATGTCTAACCACTTGGTAGTTGCACACTGTTTCACTGTTTGCTTGCCAATCATTATTATTATCTTTTAATTACCATTCATACTTTATTGACAACATGTCTATGAGCATATGCTTATTTGCACTTTCGGATCACTGATCTATATTCCTATGTTTTAGCACTTGCACTGGATTTAGCTTTGCTCTTAGCACATGACCCGGGTCCCCATTGGGGTTCTTGTTAAATTTCAACTACACATGCACTGGATGTTCCCGGCCATTGGAGAACTATTAAGGAGACTGGGCCGAGCATGTGCAGTATCTCGTGACTGGCTTAATTGGCCAGCTTTTGGTGGGTACAGCAACTGAATGAACCAGAGCAGAATGATGGCGAGGGAACTGCAGTGTTCTGGAAGAGCCGCAGGTAAGTTTAACCTTGAACATTACTTTAGGTACACTTTTTAATGCTATAACGTCTCTGTTTAACAATATGTAATGATAATAGCTCTCAAATAACAGGTCTGCTTTAATGCATTTACTATTTTGTATTATTTTATATCCATTATTTCAAGTTTTTTTTTCTTATATTAAAATAATAAGGCAAGAAAGAGAGAAAACTAAGCTCTCAGGCATCGCCTTTATAACGGATTACAGGCTGCCGTAGGGATTTACTAGTTAGTATCGTGACCTTGTGAGTTTCCTTGTGCAACCAGAATTCAAACTAATAGGTTAATCATTATCTACTAAAACTGACCCTGGAGAACATTAGATCGTAATATCCTTGGGGGAAGGAATGATGTAAATGATTCAATTTCTTTTTTAAAGGAGGTTTTTGTGTAGCAAAGGCACATTCTCATTGCTGCTTGTGCACACTTTTTTTTTGCTAATTTCAAAATGCACAAAAAAATCATCTCAAATGCAGCCCAGGAAGATAACCGTATTTTACCATCTAACTATTGAACCCACTTACCTGAGTTTGAGAATGTCTTTAACACAGCTGCACATCGAAATAAATTATTAAAGTAAAACACTCGTCTAAATGAAGCAAAGATCACCCATCCGATGCCTTTAAATAGATGGAAAGAAAATAGATGTAGACAGATACTGATATTTCATATCACTATTTTTCTGCTATGCTTAATAGCTCACAGCGTGTCAAGCACGAGGTCAGTTTTAACAATTCCATTTGAAGCTATGCCTCTAGTACAATGTAGTGAAGAAGTAAATCCATCACCTGCACAATATGTTAATTTGCTTTTTGCTTTGTCTCTAACTTTTCACCTTTAGGTTAGCTGAGCAACATGCTGCTTTAGGCACAAGCAGCTGTTGTGCCATACCTTCAATTAGGTTTTTGGATGCAGTGGCATTAGCTCGTTTTGGCAAAGATTCAAGCTCCAAGCATGACAACAGAAAGAAAAATTTGGATGGTAATTGCCTAGAACATAAAACATATGGTTGGATATATTTATTTCTTCACACCAGCTATTGTTTAAGACATATGAAGCTATATTTGTAGAGATTAAAAGTAGGTAGTTCAAGAATGCCTGTAAAGGCTTTAACTTCCCTGTATTAAAAAAAAGAAAAAGATTCACTTGTATAATTTACATTTTTTCAGTTATTGCTTAATATAAAACAGTTTTCATATCATAATAAAAGCATGTTGTAAAACAGATTTTCAGAAAATTAAGATGACTGAAATGATTTAAAGTGCACCTGAGAGGGGGGTTTAAAAAAAAATATATGATAGGATCCTCTGCAAGTCATCCCAGAAAGACCTTTGGTCTGGGGGTGCAGTACTACTGCATAGGTGCAAAATGCTGGCCAGACTGCGCCTGTGCCAGCTGGCACCAACTGAAGGACTTTTGGGGCTGAATTGCGGAGGATCCAGGTGGCGCAGGAGGACAGCGAAGGAGTGATCAGCCTGGAGGAGGCTGGAGAAAGCCCCAGGTATGTATATTTTTTTTTTAAATCCCCCCATCTGGGTGCCCTTTCATAATTTTCAAAAATATTGGGAGTTTTGGAGATTTTTGTTAGATCCCAGGCTACAAATGTTTCCATTACAGGGCTATACAGGGCTGTCGTGATTTTACAGCTTTTTTATTAGATGATTTCTAGTATTTGAAATACGTGATCTTTTAAGCTTTTAAGATTCAATGAGTTTTGATTTAATGTTCCTGATATAAAGAACAGTTGGGGAATTTGGGATTTTAAACAATCTATTAACCATTTACTGACATCCTAACGTATTAAAACGTCATGCTTACCGCTTTTAACAGCAACATGACGTTTTAATACGTCCCGCGTTCCCGCCGATGCTACCGCCGTGTGTGCGCCGCTACCGCCGCTTTTTCCGTCGGGCTTCCGTGCTGGGTGATTGGGGAAGAGGACCGAACGGTCCTCTACCCAATCGCAGTGCCTGGAGTGAATGGACGTGACCGCGAACAGCGGCTAAGTCTATTCACAATAACAGGTAATGTAACAATTAAATAAAGTGAAGAAAAAAAAAAGTGAACATTTCCTATGAGTGTTCACTAGCGCCATCTTGTGGCCAAAAAGTGCATTACACCTACAAAATACATTCATTTTCAAGTACATACAGATCTTAATAAAATTACACTTCCAACCCTCCCCCCTCCCCCCAAAAAAAAACACTTGTAAAAAAAAAATCAGCTAAAAAAAATAAATAAATACTTGCCTTAGGGACTCAGCTTTGTTAATTTATATTTTATGGGGGGAAATTAATTTCAATTTATTACATAGGGGCTTGTAATTATGGCCAGAATAAAAAAAAAAAACACAACAGAAAAATAACACTTATATTTCAAAATAATATACTGTCGCCATACATTGTGATAGGGACATCATTTAAACTGTTTAATAATCGGGACAACTTGGCAAATAAAACGTGTTTGTTTTATCCACAGGAGAATGTTTAATTTTAAAACTATAATGGTTGAAAACTGAAAAAATAAAGATTTTTTTTCTTTTTTTTTCTGTTGTTCTCATTAAAACGCATTTAGAATAAAAAAATTCTTAGCAAATTGTACTATCCACAGAAAGCCTAATTAGTGGCGAAAAAAACGAGGTATAGATAATTTTCTTGTGATAAGTAGTAATAAAGTTATTAGGGAATAAAAGGGAGGAGCACTGACAACTGAAAATTGCTCTGGTTCATTAGGATAAAAACCCTTGGGGGTGAACTGGTTAAGAGGCACCACAATGACATATAGTATAATGTAATACATTAAGTTTATATTAATCATCCTACCTTCAGCAGAGAACTCTGGGAGAACAGGTGTTGTTTCTGCTCACTTCTGAACATACAACAAACATTCCACAGTGATGCACTTTACCAGCAGTAAAGGTGTTGTCACCTGTGATACATTTATGGACGTAAATCAGGGAGAGGAAAGATTTTACCATGGACAAACTTTGAATAATGTAAAATATAACCCATTTTAATCATTGAGTTACTTTCAGTAAAGCTCTTCTTAAAGGTCATTTGTTCCTTTTTAGAATAGTTTTTATTATCTAGTTAAATGTTTTTATAAATCCCTGTGTTTATCACATGCTCATAAGTGTGATTTCTCCATCATGCTGACTTTTCAAACTCCCATTGGGTGGTCGTTCTGCAAATGCAATGATTTTAAAGGGTCGGTGCAGCATGTCTGTGGGAGTACGCTTGTTCTCCTGCGGGAAGACGTAGCGCACGCACTGGACTAAAGGTTAGTAGGAAGCACGGTCACCAGGTGCCCAAGCAGATATACTGCGCATACACACTCAGTATGACTGGGTCAGAGGGCATGCGCACCTAGTACGTCTTCCTGTGCGAGCACGGAGATGGTTTACAGATGAATGGAGATGCAAGCAAGAACACACTCAGAATAATGTTGACTGTACATTTTCACCTTTTTGGTACTTTTTCAATTGAAATAAAGAATTTGAAATATAGAATTTGCCATAACGACATACTCTATTCCATATGTTAACCACTCTTACAGTAAATCACGTTTTCTTGTCCTTTATATATCAGTAAGAATGAAAAGCTATTTACCAGCCTTTCATATTGCCGATGTTTGTGTTTATACGGTACATGTGAATTAACGCTGTAAAGAAGACTGTGCTCTCCAGACCTGCAATAACATATAAGCTCCACATAGGGTAATACTGTTCAATTTGTACAAAATAATTCCAACTCCTCCACACCACCAGTGGCTTGTGCTCCCCAGGTGACAGTCTCTTCAATACACCCGCTTCCCCTATCTCTAAATGCTCACCAGATATGAGCCACCCCAGCTCTCAGGTGGATCTTAAAGTGAACCTAAAGCCTAGAAAAAAAAATGAGATTAACTCACCTGGGGCTTCCCTCAGCCCCCTGCAGCCGATCGGTGCCCTCGCAGCCCCGCTCTGACGCTCCAGGACCCGCCGGCGAACACCTCCGGTTTCGCCGTCACCGGCCGACAGGCATGGGAACGCGAGTGATTGTTCGCGTTCCCAGCCTGTATATTGCCCCCTATCGCCCCGCAATAGCAGCATAGGGGGCGATATACAGGCTGGGAACGCGAACAATCACTTGCATTCCCATGCCTGTCTGCCGGTGATGGCGAAACTGGAAGTCGTCGCCGGCGGGTCCAGAAGCATCGGACCGGATCTGCGAGGGCACCGATCGGCTGCAGGGGGCTGAGGGAGGCCCCAGGTGAGTTAATCTCATTTTTTCCCCCAGGATTTAGGTTCACTTTAAACATAAATTGATAGGCAGCTCTCTTAGCTCTGAAAAAAAGGAGCTTGACATAGGGTAATACAGTTCAGGTATCAACACAGCTTGTACATCACTCCCATTAAACTCTACAGTGTCACCAAGTGAATGTGTCACTCCACAACTGCAAGCCACACTTCTCACCAGATTCAGCCCACCTCTAGATTCAGGTGGAGACTGCGTTTGAATTACTTCCAATTAAACCATGAACAATGTCCTTTAAAGGTCTTTCCTTTTAATCCGGTTAAAAATCTCAGCAAAAAGATTTAAAAAAAAAATAGAAAGCCACATAGCGTAATATTGTCATACAAATTGCCTCTGTGCGCTCAGTACATCTCACTTACGAGTCCAGAGTGTTTGCCAGCATATCACATAGTCAGCATGCCAATGCCCGTCCGGGAGTCCATGCTCTCAACTATCTGCGCCGTCCCGCTCCGTTCCTTCACCCAGACCACAGGGTTATCCGCCGTGGTATATGAGAATTAGGTCACCTCTCAGTAGCCTCTTTACCAAGCTAAATACACCCAATTTGTCTAATCGTTCTTGGTAAGTGAGAACATCTAGCTCATGATTATTTTAGTTACCTTTAGTTTAGTTGCCTATCTTTCTACCTGTTGAAAACTTCAATGTAATTTCTATAGCATGGTGCCCAAAACTGTATCCCATTCTGCAGATGTGGCCTTACAAGTTGATTTATATAGAGGAAGTAGTATACTAGCATCTAGAGATGTTATCCATCCACTATAACACCGTGCTGCCCATTACATTTATGAACATTCAATTGTATCTGTCATATGCCTACCCATATTTTGTCAAGAGCCTCTAGTGGTATGTCACTATCCTGCTCAGTTTTGATAATTCTGATTAACTTTGTACCATCTATAAAGGCAACAACTTTACTCTGTATTCCATCCTCGAGTTTATATAAGCCACAACAGGACTCAGGAGAAGAAATTAGTTATTTTCCTCCCAGTCATGCACTAGCCTAGCTAACTAGTCCATCACTTGCTAAAAAAACAACACACTGAAATGGCTTCTAGATTGCATGCCAGGTCCTTTTTATAAGGCTTGGATGCGACGTATTAGAGATGATAAAGTCATCTAATAACACAGTTACCAACACCAAGTAGGTTCCGCATGGTTAAACACTGTACATTTTAAAGGGAACCCAGGGTGAGTGGGATATGGAGGCTGACATATTAATTCCCTTGTAAACAATAACAGTTGCCTGGCAGTCCTATTGATCTTCTGGCATAAGTAGTGTCTGAGTCAAAACCCTGGAACAAGCATATGGCTAATCCAGTAAAACCTGATTCAGCTGAGTCAGAGTACCTGATCTGCTGCATGCATGTTTAGAGTCTATAGCTACAAGTATTAGAGACACAGGATCAGGAGAACTGCCAGGCAACAGGTATTATTTAAGAGGAAATAAATACAGCAGTCTCTATATCCCTCTCACCTTGGGTTTCCTTTAAAGCACCATGCAGTGATTTGGACATGAAATATTGCCAGTAGATGTATTGTTATCACCCTATCTAATCCTATCCTCAGAGTAGCCCCCCCATCTATGCCTCATGCTAAGCTACCCTCTACCTAGCCTAACACTAACCTACCTCCTACCTTCAACTAATAGTAACAATGCTACAATCCACTGTTGTTACAGAATTCAGCAACATATTAGCCAAACTACACCAATACTACCGCTGCAGTTATAGTCGCTACCACTACCAGGTAACCTCAACAGTCACAGCTGTTCCCCAAAGTTCGGCTACACAGTAGCTAAACTTCACTGCTGCTTACACCACAATCACCACTGTTGCTCAGAGTTCAGCTACAGAATCTGTAGGCCATCTCCAGGGCTAGTGCTAAAATGAATGCTGTTAACTGGAGTTCGGCTATAGTATAATCAAACCCCGGCATCTACAGTGCCTCCTGTAGTTGCTCATGAAAGAAATTTAAATTGGCGCCTGTGGTGGTGCCAAATTTCTGGGCCTCAGATCGCGCTCAAATGTAATGCTTTGTATCAGAGGAATCTCTAACTGTAGATTGATGGTCCAGAGCAAATTTAGTTAGTTCTGATCATACTGAACCAAATGGCTCCAATTAAGAATGAAGTTCACTTTAGCCAGACTCTGAGCAACAATGCTAAATAAAGTCACTTTGAAATGTCCTTGCCTGTTTTGCTTATTAGCTATAAACACATTTTCTGCCACACAATTAAGTGATGTACATAGTTAAAATTCTTTGTCCTCTAAAACAAGCATTGGTCTATCTATTTCATCTCTGTGTATAAATTTGTTTGCCATTTCAATATATGCAGTGATATGATCATGGAGGATGATGCTTGATGCCAAGAAAAGAAAGCAATAACCCATATGGTCTAAATTATCCGCAACATAATTATGTCTGGCACATTGGAGATGCCATTGAACATCTTTGCCAAACATAATGGCAGTGTAATGCTTCCAGTAATAAAAACACAGCAAGGCTTCCATTTTGGAGGAAAAAAGTCATGGCTAAAGATAAACAAGGCCTAAAACTATGTTTTTAATGCCTGCATGTGCTTAATATAACAAAGCTTCAAGTGCCATGCCAGATTCAAGACGTTTCAACCTTTATTAAAAAGGGAAGTATTTTTCAATGCTTTCACTTACTATTTTTCTACTGATTTTTTTTTTTGAAATAGAATATGCAGGTATAGATAAATTGTCACCACTAAGAACCAACAGACATTGCTCAGAAACAAATATACTCAAACTTGTTGGCCTGTTGTTAGATGTGATTTCCTGATGATAGACAGATGAGTCATTAGTTAAACATGAAGAATTCTAGCTGTTGAATGTAACATTAGCACAGCTGCTTCTAAGCACTCAACTAATGTTGTAATGTACCATTCAAAACCCCACAATGCTTTGCAATGTGAGTAAGATGACTACACTTTGTACTAACTGCATATATTTTTATTGTTGTTGTTTTGTAAAACAATGAAGAACAAAGAATTAACCATTATCAGAAAACATTGTTACAAAAGCATTACATATTACATTTTTTTTATTAAATCAATTAAGGGAACATTTTATGTATTTCATTTTAGATACCCTGCAACCACCTCCTTTGTTTAAGAATCTATCTTATCTTTCTACAAGGTTCTAAATCCCTTTTCTTGAAGTAGCAGCACACTTCTCACCCATGACTTGGAGGGATTAGGGATGAAGGGATTCATGTTAATTCCGCTGAACAAACAGTTAACGTCATTCTGCAGTCACAGGACAAGGAATTATGGGACACACTAAAGATATGACATTTTGATATAATGCCTGGTACACACCATGCAATTTCCATCAGATTAATGGGTCAAATAGATAATTCCTAACAGGTTTTGATCAATTTTTCAATTAATTTTGTACAGAAGTGATAGGAAAACCGTTCAGAAAACTGATCAGCAACCTGATCGGACCTGATAGAAATTAGCGATTTGACCCATGGATCTAACAGGAAATTTCACTGTGTCTACCAGGCAGAATGCAAAGTAGTCAGTGTACAACTTTGGATAACAGGGTAAATTTTCTGCCCCATCAAAATAACTCAACACACAGCCATTAATATCTAAACCACTAGCAATAAATGTGAGTACACCCCTAAGTGAAATATGTCAAAACTGACAAATAATATTTTGTGTGCCCACCATTATTTTTCAGCACTACCTTAACTCTCTTGGGCATGGAGTTCACTAGAGATTCACAGGTTGCCATTGGAATTCTCTTCTACTCCTCCATGATTAAGTTAGTGGATAATGGAGACCATGCGCTCCTCCACCTTCTGTTTGAGGATGCTCCACAGAGAGATGCTCAATAGGGTTTAGGTCTGAAGATAAGCTTGGCCAGCCAAGTACCTTAACCACTTGAGGACCGCCCCCAGTCGATGGGCGGCGGCAAAGTCCGGGCCCAAACGACCGCAATACGCCCATCGGCGGGGGCGGCTGCGGGAGTGGCTATGCGGCGATCGCGTCATTCGTGACGCGATCAGCCGCCGGGGACTCGCTCCGCCCACCGCTCGTAGTAACCCGCCGGCCGTTCGGAAGCGCCGGCGGGTTACTAGCACCCGGATCGCCGCTGCACATATGTATAATAGGCTTTGTAATGTATACAAAGCCTATTATACTGGCTGCCTCCTGCCCTGGTGGTCCCAGTGTCCGAGGGACCACCAGGGCAGGCTGCAGCCACCCTAGTCTGCACCCAAGCACACTGATTTCCCCCCCCTGCCCCCTGATTGCCCACAGCACCCCTCAGACCCCCCCCCTGCCCACCCCCCAGACCACTGTTTGCACCCAGTCACCCCCCTAATCACCCATCAATCACTCCCTGTCACTATCTGTCAACGCTATTTTTTTTTTATCCCCCTATGCCCACTGCCCCCTCCTGATCACCCCCCACCCCTCAGATTCTCCCCAGACCCCCCCCCCAGACCCCCCCCCCCGTGTACTGTATGCATCTATCCCCCCTGATCACCTGTCAATCACCTGTCAATCACCTGTCAATCACCCGTCAATCACCCGTCAATCACCCGTCAATCACCCCCTGTCAATGCTACCCATCAATCAGCCCCTAACCTGCCCCTTGCGGGCAATCTGATCACCCACCCACACCAATAGATCGCCCGCAGATCCGACATCAGATCACCTCCCAAGTGCAGTGTTTACATCTCTTCTCTCCTCTAAACACCCACTAATTACCCATCAATCACCCATCAATCACCCCTATTCACCACCTGTCACTGTTACCCATCAGATTAGACCCTAATCTACCCCTTGCGGGCACCCAATCACCCGCCCACACGCTCAGATTGCCCTCAGACCCCCCTTATCAATTTGCCAGTGCAATATTTACATCTGTTATTCCCTGTAATAACCCACTGATCACCTGTCAATCACCTATCAATCACCCCCTGTCACTGCCACCCAGTGGTGCTCAGCAGAGCTCGAATATTCGAGTAGCTCGAATATTCGAGCTCTTTTCCAGCTATTCGAGCTCGGTATTCGAGCTCCGAATAGCTGTAGCTATTCGAATGGGCTATTCGCGTACACTCGAATAGCCCATTCACTATTCGAGCTATTCGAGCAAACGGCGCTATTCGAGCTCGGTACCGAGCTCGAATAGTGTCATAGCCCAGATTGATGTCCTTAGAGCCAATCAGAGGGCTCCCAGGCCCTCTGACGGCAGCCAATCACAGAGGGGGACCCTGGCCAGCCCCTACCCTATAAATAGCGGCCGCCATGTTACGTTTCTCCGTCCTTGCCTGAGACTTGCATAGAGAGAGAGTTGCTCCTTTGTGCTTTGGCTTAGCAAGAGCTTTATTGTGGTCATTTACCTAGCGTTTTTGCTCACATACACCTCCTATACACACCTATATTGTTGTTAGTTAGTTAGACATTGTATTTTAGTTAGTAGATTTTGTGTTACATAGAGACAGGCCAGCTGCTGCAGGCTTACAGCTTTAGGCCTCAGGGCCTGCCTGTGTGGGCAGCTGTCCTCCTGTCCTCTGTTTATTTTTCTCTATTCTATACCAGTATTTCTGCTGTCCTTTACTACTGATTGTATTAGTATTGTAGTTATATACTGTAACTGTACTAGGACACTCACTGTCACTGTTCATAGGCTACTAGCTGCTCCTGCGTGTGTGCACTCACTGTCTGTGTACACACTACACACACTCTATTTCCAAGTTCTGATAACTGATTGATTATTGTAATTGAATATTGTAATTAGTTAGTTGTACTCACTGTTACTACTTACTGTACTAGGAGTCTAGGACACTCAGTCACTGTTCATAGGCTACTAGCTCCTGCGTGTGTGCACTCACTGTCTGTGTACACACTACACACACTCTATTTCCTTCTGATAACTGATTGATTATTGTAATTAGTTAGTTGTACTTACTGTTACTACTTACTGTACTAGGAGTCTAGGACACTCAGTCATTGTTCATAGGCTACTAGCTCCTGCGTGTGTGCACTCACTGTCTGTGTACACACTACACACACTCTATTTCCTTCTGATAACTGATTGATTATTGTAATTAGTTAGTTGTACTTACTGTTACTACTTACTGTACTAGGAGTCTAGGACACTCAGTCACTGTTCATAGGCTACTAGCTCCTGCGTGTGTGCCCTCACTGTCTGTGCACACACTACACACACTCTATTTCCTTCTGATAACTGATTGATTATTGTAATTAGTTAGTTGTACTTACTGTTACTACTTACTGTACTAGGAGTCTAGGACACTCACTCACTGTTCATAGCAGGGGAGGACTGGCCCAGGGGGACGGGGGGCAATTGCCCCCCGGGCCGCCCGAATCTTAAGTAATTAGGGCCGGCCGCTGATATACGCAGCAGCCGCAGACATACCACAGGTGACAGGTTCGCAGTGGGGATCGCAACCTCGCGCGATATTTCCCGGCAAGTTGAAGTATCCAATCAGAGAAGGGGCTGAGGCGGCCGGCCGTGGTGTGCCCTTGTGCGTGGCTGCGCCTGCGGTGGATGTGAGCGGCACAAGGACACAAATAGCTTAGGTCCTCTCCAGCCCGGTGGGTTGACCCTGCTTGACTCCGCCCCCCACCTGGAGCCATTGCTGCCCGCAACGTGCCGCTGTGCCTGCGGTGTCATCGGAGTGAGCTGTCTCACTCTTCAGCTTTCTGTGCTGGGGGGGCTGGGGGCCTGGAGCTGTGGCTACGAGTGGCTGGCTGGAGGAGTCGGACACAGTCCTCCCCTGTGCTGCTGTGCCTGAGGTGTCATCGGAGTGAGCTGTCTCACTTTTCAGCTTTCTGTGCTGGGGTGGCTGGGGGCCTGGAGCTGCGGCTACGAGTGGCTGGCTGGAGGAGTCGGACACTCTGGGGGCTGGGAGTTGGAGATGCCACCTATAGCTGCTTGCTGCTGTGGAGGAGGTGTAGGACTGAGGAGACAGGAGGATAGAGTAGGTCGGGTCCAGGTTGTCAGAGGAGAAGGTGGTTTTTATAAATTTTGTTTCTGTACTTCTTCTCCCTTCTTGTCACTAAGTTACTCACACTTTGCTGCCTGCCTGCTACTGCTGTCAAATTCAATTCTCTGCCCAGGCCAGTGCCCTCTGAGTTTTTTTTGGTGTGATAATCATCCCCATTCTGACCCTGGCCTGAGGGGGAACGTTTTTTCTTCTTGTGGTGTGATTGGCGGCAGGGGAGGGGGGAGGCAGGCAGTTAGGCACTGTCAAACAGGTAGTTGGAGGGGGGGGGGGGTAGGTGCCAGACAAGTAGTTTGTATGGTGGGTGGGCAGGAGTGGGGTTAGGCATCACCAGGTAGGTATGTTTGTGTGTGTGTGTGTGTGTGGGGGGGGGGTTGTTTAACGGAGTTATCAGGCATTTTTAATGAAATAAGTGCTACTTACCTGGGGCTTCCTCCAGCCCCACGCTCCCAGCATGTCCCTCGTCGCAGCTCTGCAGTCAGTCATTCGCTGCCGCTGCCTCCCAGTCCCCGGCGATGGCACCAGTCGGACCTGGATGTCGGCCTGTACTGCGCCTGTGCGAGCAGCACTGTCAATCACCGCCACGTGGACCGGAGTGTACTGCGCAGACGCAGTAGTTCTACGTCTGCACAGTGCGCTCTGGTCCATGTGGCAGTGATTGACAGCGCCGCTCGCACAGGCGCAGTCGGCCTGACGTCATCGACGGGGGCTGGGAGGCAGTGTGTGTGTGTGTGTGTGTGTGTGTGTGTGTGTGTGTGTGTGTGTGTGTGTGTGTGTGTGTGTGGCTGGGGCTGTTAGTCATCACAATTTGAAGATTTTCACACAAGAAAGATATGGCTTTGGGCTGGGGATGCCGTGAAACGGGCCTCTAGTTTGTGTTGTCCCCCCAGGCCAAAAGGTCCCAGTCCTCCCCTGGTTCATAGGCTACTAGCTCCTGCGTGTGTGCACTCACTGTCTATGTACACACTACACACACTCTATTTCCTTCTGATAACTGATTGATTATTGTAATTAGTTAGTTGTACTTACTGTTACTACTTACTGTACTAGGAGTCTAGGACACTCAGTCACTGTTCATAGGCTACTAGCTCCTGCGTGTGTGCACTCACTGTCTGTGTACACACTACACACACTCTATTTCCTTCTGATAACTGATTGATTATTGTAATTAGTTAGTTGTACTTACTGACTGTTACTACTTACTTACTTACTGTACTAGGGACACTCACTCAGTCACTGTTCATAGGCTAGCTCCTGCGCGTGTTTGCGCGTGCGTGCACTCACTGTCTGTAGTGTACACACACTAAATTTACTTGTGATTACTACTGATTATTGTAACTGCTAGTTGTACTTCCTGACTGTTACTACTTACTTACTGTACTAGGGACACTCACTCAGTCACCTCACCCACCAACCCACTCCATTAAAGTACCCCACTTTTCACCCGCCCTTTTAAAAAACTTTTGTCTATACGCCCAAAACATCGAAGATGTCTGGAAGTGGCAGCCAGCGCGGTTTGGGCAAGGGGAAGGTCAGCAAGGGAATCAGGAGGAGAGGGAGCAGCATTGTGGCAAGCCGCGGGCGTGGGCGCGCCACCATGCACAGTTCCGCAGCAGCAGCAGCAGCGTCAGTGGCTAACATTCCTCCCATAGCCACTGGCCGTGGACGCCTTGGGCGCCGCCCAGCAGGAGCATCTGCAACTCACGCTGCAGAGACACAGCAGCAGCAGCGTGTAGCACCTGCTCCGATTTTCCTCCAGCCGGGTCGGAAACGTCCCATTGAGGAAAAGCATGCAGACACTGTGGTGCAACTCATGACGGAGGATGAGCAGCCCGCCATCAGCTCTGCACCTGAGGCCTCCACCCTCACCACCACCACCACCACCCCTGTTCGCAGCAGCCGCCCAGCAGGGTCTGGGGAGGAGGCCAGTTCACCGTCACTCGCCGACCTGTCATTCAGCAGTCTTTTGACCCCAGGCATCATGAGTAAATTGTCTGCTGTTGTTGGCGATCTTGAGGAGGAGATGCTGATGGGCACTTTGGGGGATGAGGGATTGGACAGCAAGACTGTGGCGACAGTCAAGCAGCCCATCCATGCATCAGGAGAGGAGTTTGGGGGGTCCTCATCCCAGCAGGACATGTTTCAGGAGGGGGAGGATGTTGATGACCCGGTGACAGACAGAGACTGGGTGCCACCACCTCCAGGGGATGTCGTCCTCAGCAGCTCTGAGGAGGAGGAGGAGGATGCTCTTGTGGGCCTTGCAAGGAGGCGCATCATTGCAAGCATTGGCAGCAGCAGTAGGCAGGTCCCACAGCCTGCTGGTGTCTCAGGCTCAGCAGCAGCAGCAGCATCTGCCAGTACCACCACCAGCCGCACCCAAGCCCCCCAAGCCCCACCCCCAACCACCACAGGGAGACAGGCAGCAGCGCTTCCATGCCGTAGGGGGATGTTTCTGTCACCAATCTGGCGCTTTTTCACCATGCCCACAGTGTACAGCAAGTACGCCACTTGCAACCACTGTCAGCGGAAGTTGAGCAGAGGTGCAGACCCCTTAAAGTTCTGCACCAGCTCGCTCATCAACCACCTTGCTGCGAAACATTTCCACCAGCATCAGGAGTTCCAGAGGCTGAAGGCATCTGGTGCTGGCAGTGGCACCACACCCATCACTGCACAGCCTTCAGCAGCAGCAGCAACAGCAGCCACCCGCCCTCCTGCTCCTCCAGCAGCACCAGCAGGAGTGCGGAAACGCACTGCTCCTCCCCCCTCTGCAACTCCTGCCGCCGACACTGAGGCCTGTTCTGGCAGCCAGTCCTCAGTGGCCTCCTCCGCTGTGTCTGCTGATTCCCGTGCCAGCAAAAGGCCACGCCAGAGCCTTTTGAGCGAGTCCTTCCAGGGGGTGGTTAGGGCTCTGCCTCCCAGCAGCCGTCGCGTGCGGCAGCTGAACGGCTTGCTGGCACGGGCCATGTGCTCCCAACTCCTGCCGTACACGCTCGTGCAGGAGGGGAGCGACATTCATGCGCTGCTTGCTTGCGCAGCCCCAGACTGGCAGCTCCCCAGCAGACACTTTTTCTCCCGCAAGGCCATTCCTGCACTGCACCGCTTTGTGATGGCCAATGTGGAGCGAGGGCTGGAGCACGCGGTTGGTGAAAGGGTCCACGTCACCATGGACTCCTGGAGCAGCCGCTTCGGGACAGGCCGCTACCTGTCCTTCACTGTCCACTGGGTCAGCTTGGTGGAAGGGGGTGAGGATGGGAGAGCAGCAGCGGGCACAGCAGCAGCAGCAACACAGTGGGTGGTGCCACCCCGCAGGGTCAGGGGAACTGCAGCAGGTTCCTCCGATCCTCTGCCATCCTCCGGCACACCTGGCCAAACCCCCCGCCTCAGCAGCAGCGTGAAGGCCCGCCACTGCCAAGCGCTGCTGCACTTGGTCAGCCTTGGGAAGACCAAGCTGACGGCAACCCATGTGTTGGCCAAACTCCAGGAGCAGGAGAGGATTTGGCTGACCCCCAGAGGCCTCAGAGTCGGAGAGGTGGTGGCCGACAATGGGGCCAATCTGGTTGCCGCAATAGACAGGGGAAACCTGACCCACATCCCTTGTCTTGCCCACGTGCTGAACCTGGTAGTGCAGAAGTTCTTGCGCACCTACCAGGGGATGGGCGAACTGCTGGAAACGGCAAGGAACGTTGTGCGTCACTTCCGGCGCTCGGCTGCAGCCTGTGCGAGCCTGGAAGACGTGCAAAAGGAGCTGGATCTGCCACGCCATCGGCTGATCCTTGACGTTCCGACTCGCTGGAACTCCACCCTGGCGATGTTGGAGCGTCTGGTTGAACAGCAGCGCGCTGTCAAACAGTACCTTGCCCTGGCCACTGTTTCCGCCGCTCAGAGAAGGGACAAGACTAGCAACATCCCGTCCATCGTCCCCGATGATGACTGGAGGCACATGCAGCAGGTGTGCTTAGTGCTGGCTCCCTTTCTGCAGGCCACTAACATGGTGAGCAGGGACCATGCTATGGTCTGCGAGTGGGTGCCCCTGGTTTGTCTGCTGAACAGGGCCCTCGATGCTTTGCTGGAACAGGGAGCGGCAGCCTTGGACCAGCAGGAGCGGCAAGCAGCTGCACAGTCCACCTCTGAGGGGGAGGAGGAGGAGGACTTGGTGGAGGTCCCTGACCTTGCTGCTGATGAGGGGGAGCAGCACAGTGCAGCTGAGTTGGTGCGGGGGTGGAGAGAGGATGAGGCTGACGAGGCAGAGGAGGAGGATGAGGACAGCAGCACTGCCGTCGATGTGCCAGCAGACGTGGCCCGCCTCTTCCCAATGGCAGCGCACATGCTGACGTGCCTGCGCAGAGACCCCAGGGTGATCCAGATAAAGCAGAGGGAGGACATCTGGATCAGCATGATGTTGGACCCACGCCTCAAGGGGAAGTTGAGCCAGTTCCTGCCGCCTGCAGGAGGAGACCCAGCACAACAAATAAGGAGCTTGCAGCAGGCCCTTGTTGAGCGCTTGGAGGAAGCCTTCCCTCAGCCTTCCACCCCCACTGTCCAGCAGCCAGCACAGAGGCAGCAGCAGGTGCCTGCATCCAGCAGCAAGCGCCCCACAGACCTGCTGTCTCTCAGCCACGAGCTCTACAGGACTGTAGAGGCTCCGGCAGCAGTGACTAGAGAGGAGGTGCATGCAGCAGCATCCTCCACCGGTCACAGCCAGCTCCTGACCCGCATGGTGGCTGACTACATGGGGTCCTACAGCGGGCTTGACAGCGATGCCCCTGTTGATCCCATGGAGTATTGGGTCAAGCGCCTGGAGATCTGGAGCGAGCTGGCGCAGTACGCCCTGGAAGTGCTGTCCTGCCCCCCTTCCAGCGTGCTGTCCGAGCGCTGCTTCAGTGCAGCTGGTGGTGTGGTCACTGAGAAACGCTCACGTCTGTCTCACAAGTCTGTGGACAGACTGACGTTTCTCAAGATGAACCAGGCGTGGGTGGAAGGCGAGTTCCTGGCCCCTGTTGTCGGCGAGAGGGGGACATGAACTGGCTAAGAACCATCGTTAATGTGCCTTACCACCCTTTACCACCTCCTGGCTCCTGCTCACTAAGCCAGCCTGGTTCACTTTGACTATTAAGTCGCCTGCAGCCACACATTTTACACCTACAGTGGGCTGCGTACTGCCCTTCTGCTGTCTGTCTGTGTTTCCCACTGCCAGGGTACACAGATTTACCTTCTGCTGCCACTCTGCCACCAGCTATTACGTCAAACAATAGCTATATATCTGTGTAATTTGTTTTACAAACAAAACCAAAAAACCATTAAAAAAAAAAAAAAAAGGTTTAATTTTTCTGAGGTGCCCGGGTTGAAAACTGTGTTGTCCCAGTTGTGTATTGGACACGATGTGGGCTGCACGACCGCTGTCTGGGACCTCCTGTTGTGTTCATTTACGGCCTGGTATCACCGCTAGGTACCAGGGCTATTATGTCACGCTGCCTGCCTGCTGCCACACTCACACTACTCCTCCATTCCTCCTGCTGATGCTGCTTTCTGTCTGTGTTTCCCAACGCCAGGGTACACAGATTTACCTTCTGCTGCCACTCTGCCACCAGCTATTACGTCAAACAATAGCTGCTCACATTACTCCTCCATTCCTCCTGCTGCTGCTGCTGCTGTCTGTCTGTCTGTGTTTCCCAACGCCAGGGTACACAGATTTACCTTCTGCTGCCACTCTGCCACCAGCTATTACGTCAAAAAATAGCTATATCTGTCTGTGTAATTTGTTGTAAAAACAAAACTACAAAACCATAAAAAAAAAAACAAGGTTTAATTTTTCTGAGGTGCCCGGGTTGAAAACTGTGTTGTCCCAGTTGTGTATTGGACACAATGTGGGCTGCACGACCGCTGTCTGGGACCTCCTGCCTGCTGTGTTTATTTACAGCCCTGGTATCACCACTAGGTACCAGGGCTATTATGTCACGCTGCCTGCCTCATTGACTGCCTGCTGCCACACACTCATCCTCCTCCTCCTGCTGCTGAATTTACCTCCTGCTGTCTGTGTGTTTCCACTGCCAGGGAGCACATACAATGGCGCTTCCAACATGCGTGCGCCACCAGCTATTTGTTACGCTCAAAAATAGCTGCATTTCTTTAAAAAAAAAAATTTGAAAAGAGAAATAAGTGAAGAAGAAGACGATATAGAAGAAGATGAAGAAGATGAAGAAGAAGAAGATGAAGAAGAAGAAGAAGAAGATGAAGAAGAAGAAGAAGAAGAAGAAGAAGGAGAAGAAGATGAAGATGAAGAAGATGAAGAAGAAGAAGATGAAGAAGATGAAGAAGATGAAGATGAAGAAGATGAAGAAGAAGAAGATGAAGAAGAAGAAGATGAAGAAGAAGAAGATGAAGATGATGAAGAAGAAGAAGATGAAGAAGAAGATGAAGATGATGAAGAAGAAGAAGATGAAGAAGATGAAGAAGAAGAAGATGATGAAGAAGAAGAAGATGAAGAAGAAGATGAAGAAGATGAAGAAGAAGAAGAAGAAGATGAAGAAGATGAAGATGATGAAGAAGATGAAGAAGAAGAAGATGATGAAGAAGAAGAAGATGAAGAAGAAGATGAAGATGATGAAGAAGAAGAAGATGAAGAAGATGAAGAAGATGAAGAAGATGAAGAAGAAGAAGATGATGAAGAAGAAGAAGAAGAAGAAGATGAAGAAGATGAAGAAGATGAAGAAGAAGATGAAGAAGTTGAAGATGAAGAAGATGAAGAAGAAGAAGAAGATGAAGAAGATGAAGAAGATGAAGAAGAAGAAGAAGATGAAGAAGTTGAAGATGAAGAAGATGAAGAAGAAGAAGAAGAAGAAGATGAATAAGATGAAGAAGATGAAGAAGAAGATGAAGAAGATGAAGAAGAAGATGAAGAAGATGAAGAAAAAGAAGATGAAGAAGAAGAAGATGATGATGAAGAAGATGAAGAAGAAGAAGAAGAAGAAGACAATATAAAAGAAGAAGAAGATATAGAAGAAGATATAGAAGAAGAAGATATAGAAGAAGAAGATATAGAAGAAGAAGAAGAAGAAGAAGAAGATATAGAAGATAAAGAAGAAGAAGAAGAAGTATATACAGTACTGAACAAATTTCTGGACACAACTTCTCTTTTCAACTTTTTTTTTTTAAAGGAACATCCCCACATAATCACTTGCTGTTGTTACTTGGAAAAAAAGAGGTTTCTTGCATCATTCACCCTCAAAACAAGTGTTGGAAGCTATTTAAGGCCATTTCGAATAGTCAGCTCGAATAATGAGCTCGAATACCGACTCGAATAGTGAGCTCGAATTCCGAGGTCGAATCGAATAGTAAAAATTATTCGACTCGAATATTCGACTGATCTCAAATAATTTACTATTCGAATTCGACCTAACTCGAATTTTGAAAAGGGGTATTTGAGCACCACTACTGCCACCCATCAATCACCCCCTGTCACTGCCACCAATCAATCAGCCCCTAACCTGCTCCTTGCGGGCAATCTGATCACCCACCCACACCAATAGATCGCCCGCAGATCCGACATCAGATCACCTCCCAAGTGCAGTGTATACATCTCTTCTCTCCTCTAAACACCCACTAATTACCCATCAATCACCCCCTATCACCACCTGTCACTGTTACCCTTCAGATTAGACCCTAATCTGCCCCTTGCGGGCACCCAATCACCCGCCCACACGCTCAGATTGCCCTCAGACCCCCCCTTATCAATTCGCCAGTGCAATATTTACATCTGTTATTCCCTGTAACAACCCACTGATCACCTGTCAATCACCTATCAATCACCCCCTGTCACTGCCACCCATCAATCACCCCCTGTCACTGCCACCCATCAATCAGCCCCTAACCTGCCCCTTGCGGGCAATCTGATCACCCACCCACACCAATAGATCGCCCGCAGATCCGACATCAGATCACCTCCCAAGTGCAGTGTTTACATCTCTTCTCTCCTCCAAACACCCACTAATTACCCATCAATCACCCCCTATCACCACCTGTCACTGTTATCCATCAGATTAGACCCTAATCTGCCCCTTGCGGGCACCCAATCACCTGCCCACACGCTCAGATTGCCCTCAGACCCCCCCTTATCAATTCGCCAGTGAAATATTTACATCTGTTATTCCCTGTAATAACCCACTGATCACCTGTCAATCACCTATCAATCACCCCCTGTCACTGCCACCCATCAATCACCCCCTGTCACTGCCACCCATCAATCAGCCCCTAACCTGCCCCTTGCGGGCAATCTGATCACCCACCCACACCAATAGATCGCCCGCAGATCCGACATCAGATCACCTCCCAAGTGCAGTGTTTACATCTCTTTTCTCCTCTAAACACCCACTAATTACCCATCAATCACCCCCTATCACCACCTGTCATGGTTACCCATCAGATTAGACCCTAATCTGCCCCTTGCGGGCACCCAATCACCCGCCCACACCTCAGAACGTCCTCAGACCCCAGCCCTGATCACCTCGCTAGTGCATTGCTTGCATCTATTTCCCCCTTCTAATCACACCTTGAGACACCCATCAATCACCTCCTGTCACCCCCTAGCACACCTACCCATCAAATCAGGCCCTAATTTGCCCTGTGTGGGCTCCTGATCACTCGGCCAAACCCTCAGATCCCCCTCAGACCCCCTTCCGATCACCTCCCCAGTGCATTGATTGCATCTATTTTCCCCTCTAACCGCCCCCTGAGACACCCGTCAATCACCTCCTGTCACCCCCCTAGCACTCCTATCCATCAGATCAGGCCCAAAATATCCTGTCATCTAAGAGGCCACCCTGCTTATGACCGGTTCCACAAAATTTGCCCCCTCATAGACCAGCTGTCATCAAAATTTGCAGATGCTTATACCCCTGAACAGTCATTTTGAGAAATTTGGTTTCCAGACTACTCACAGTTTTGGGCCCGTAAAATGCCAGGGCAGTATAGGAACCCCACAAGTGACCCCATTTTAGAAAGAAGACACCCCAAGGTATTCTGTTAGGTGTATGATGAGTTCATAGAAGATTTTATTTTTTGTCAAAAGTTAGCGGAAATTGGATTTTTATTGTTTTTTTCACAAAGTGTCATTTTTCACTAACTCGTGACAAAAAATAAAATCTTCTATGAACTCACCATACCCCTAACGGAATACCTTGGGGTGTCTTCTTTCTAAAATGGGGTCACTTGTGGGGTTCCTATACTGCCCTGGCATTTTAGGGGCCCTAAACCGTGAGGAGTAGTCTTGAAAACAAATGCCTCAAAATGACCTGTGAATAGGACGTTGGGCCCCTTAGCGCACCTAGGCTGCAAAAAAGTGTCACACATGTGGTATCGCCATACTCAGGAGAAGTAGTATAATGTGTTTTGTGGTGTATTTTTACACATACCCATGCTGGGTGGGAGAAATCTCTCTGTAAATGGACAATTGTGTGTAAAAAAAATCAAAAATGTGTCATTTACAGAGATATTTCTCCCACCCAGCATGGTTATATGTAAAAATACACCACAAAACACATTATACTACTTCTTCTGAGTACGGCGATACCACATGTGTGGCACTTTTTTGCAGCCTAACTGTGCTAAGGGGCCCAAAGTCCAATGAGTACCTTTAGGATTTCACAGGTCATTTTGAGACATTTGGGTTCAAGACTACTGCTCACGGTTTAGGGCCCCTAAAATGCCAGGGCAGTATAGGAACCCCACAAGTGACCCCATTTTAGAAAGAAGACACCCCAGGGTATTCTGTTAGGTGTATGATAAGTTCATAGAAGATTTTATTTTTTGTCACAAGTTAGCGGACATTGATATGTATTGTTTTTTTTTTCACAAAGTGTCATTTTCCGCTAACTTGTGACAAAAAAAAAATCTTCTATGAACTCACCATACTCCTAACAGAATACCTTGGGGTGTCTTCTTTCTAAAATGGGGTCACTTGTGGGGTTCCTATACTGCCCTGGCATTTTAGGGGCCCTAAACCGTGAGGAGTAGTCTAGAATCCAAATGCCTCAAAATGACCTGTGAATAGGACGTTAGGCCCCTTAGCGCACCTAGGTTCCAAAAAAGTGTCACACATGTGGTATCGCCGTACTCAGAAGAAGTAGTATATTGTGTTTTGGGGTGTATTTTTACACATACCCATGCTGGGTGGGAGAAATCTCTCTGTAAATGGACAATTGTGTGTAAAAAAAATCAAACAATTGTCATTTACAGAGATATTTCTCCCACCCAGCATGGGTATGTGTAAAAATACACCCCAAAAAACATTATACTACTTCTCCTGAGTACGGCGGTACCACATGTGTGGCACTTTTTTGCACCCTAAGTGCGCTAAGAGGCCCAAAGTCCAATGAGTACCTTTAGGATTTCACAGGTCATTTTGCGACATTTGGTTTCAAGACTACTCCTCACGGTTTAGGGCCCCTAAAATGCCAGGGCAGTATAGGAACCCCACAAATGACCCCATTTTAGAAAGAACACACCCCAAGGTATTCCGTTAGGAGTATGGTGAGTTCATAGAAGATTTTATTTTTTGTCACAAGTTAGCGGAAAATGACACTTTGTGAAAAAAAACAATTAAAATCAATTTCCGCTAACTTGTGACAAAAAAAAAATCTTCTATGAACTCACCATCCTCCTAACGGAATACCTTGGGGTGTCTTCTTTCTAAAATGGGGTAATTTGTGGGGTTCCTATACTGTCCTGGCATTTTAGGGGCCCTAAACCGTGAGGAGTAGTCTTGAAACGAAATTTCTCAAAATGACCTGTGAAATCCTAAAGGTACTCATTGAACTTTGGGCCCCTTAGCGCAGTTAGGGTGCAAAAAAGTGCCACACATGTGGTATCGCCGTACTCAGGAGAAGTAGTATAATGTGTTTTGGGGTGCATTTTTCCACATACCCATGCTGAGTGGGAGAAATATCTCTATAAATAGACAATTGTGTGTAAAAAAAATAAAACAATTGTTATTTACGGAGATATTTTTCCCACCCAGCATGGGTATGTGTAAAAATACACCCCAAAACACATTATACTACTTCTCCTGAGTACGGCAATACCACATGTGTGGCACTTTTTTGCAGCCTAACTGCGCTAAGGGGCCAAAAGTCCAATGAGCATCTTTAGGCTTTACAGGGGTGCTTACAAATTAGCACCCCCCAAAATGCGAGGACAGTAAACACACCCCACAAATGACCCCATTTTGGAAAGTAGACACTTCAAGGTATTCAGAGAGGAGCATAGTGAGTCCGTGGCAGATTTCATTTTTTTTTGTCGCAAGTTATAAGAAATGGAAACTTTTTTTTTTCTTTTTTTTGTCAGAAAGTGTCATTTTCCGCTAACTTGTGACAAAAAATAAAATCTTCTATGAACTCACCATGCCTCTCACTGAATACTTTGGGATGTCTTCTTTCCAAAATGGGGTCATTTGGGGGGTATTTGTACTATCCTGGAATTTTAGCCCCTCATGAAACCTGACAGGTGCGCAGAAAAGTCAGAGATGCTGGAAAATGGGAAAATTCACTTTTGGCACCATAGTTTGTAAACGCTATAACTTTTACCCAAACCAATAAATATACACTGAATGTTTTTTTTTATCAAAGACATGTAGCAGAATAACTTTCGCGCTCAAATGTATAGGAAATTTTACTTTATTTGAAAAATGTCAGCACAGCAAGTTAAAAAAGTCATTTTTTTGCCAAAATTCATGTCTTTTTTGATGAATATAATAAAAACTAAAACTCGCAGCAGCAATCAAATAGCAGCAAAAGAAAGCTGTATTAGTGACAAGAAAAGGAGGTAAAATTCCTTTAGGTAGTAGGTTGTATGACCGAGCAAAAAACCGTGAAAGCTGCAGTGGTCTGAATGGAGAAAAAGGCTCTGGTCCTTAAGGGGCGAAAAGACTGTGGTCCTTAAGTGGTTAAACCTCAGTGTATTAAACAAGGCAAAGGTTGTCATGGAGGTCTGTTCAGGGTAGTCATCATGCTGAAATACTGCCCTGTGGACCAGTTTCTAAAGTGGTGATGGGGGGGGGGGGGCTGTGCTCTCTTTCAGTATGTTACAGTACTTGTTGGTATTCCCTCAATAAATTGTAGCTCTTCAGTGCCAGCAGCACTCAGGCAGCCCCAAGCCTTAACACTTCCACCACCATGCTTGACTGTAGGAAAGACACACTTGTCTTTGCACTACTCACCTGGTTGGCACCACATGCTTGACACCATCTGAACCAAATATAAATATCTTGGTCTCATTGGACTACGTGATCTGATTTCAATCATTCATGGCTTTAGTCTGCTTGTCTTCAGCAAACTGTTTGTGGACTTTCGTGTGCATCATCTTTAGAAGAGGCTTCCTTCTGGGATGACAACCACAAACCAGTTTGATGCAGCGCAGCATATGGTCTGAGCACTGACAGGCTGACACACACACCCCGCAACTCCCCCATTCAACCTCTGCAGCAGTATGCCATCACCATGACAACCTCCGGATATTATGTACAACACATGCACTCAACTTCTTTGGTCAAAGCATGTTCTTAGTGGAACCTGTCCTGTTAAACCACTCTATTGTCTTAGCTACAATTCTGCAGTTTAACTTCACTGTGTTGGCAAACTTCTTTTAGCCATGCTCATTTTATGTAGTGCAACAATATTTTTTTAAGATCATCAGAGAGTTCTCTGCTATGAGGTGCCATGTTGAACTTCCAGTGAATGACTGGTATGATAGAGTGTAGGAACTATATCAACACACCTGCTCCCCATGAACCCCTGAGACCTTGAAACACAAATGAGTAACATGACCCAGAATAAGAAATTGACTGTTTGGACAGAATTTTAAATTCTTCAGTTAGGGGTATATTCACTTTTGTTGTCAGCGGTTTAGACAGTAATTGTTGTGTGTTGAGTCTTTACAATCTCTACACTGACTACTTTACATTGTGCCAAAGGGGCAGGTGCAGAAAAGGCCGAGAACATTGCACACCATGCGGCAATGTTAGGGGCCTGTGTAAACAGTGTACACGTGGTACGGGGTAGCTTAGCATGCGCTACACTACTGCAGCACCACGAGTACACTGTTTACGTATGTCGCTATGGTAACAATCTCGCACTATCAGCAAAATGAGCTTTACTAGGTTCAGTACAGGCCGGTAACATTATCGCGTGGTGTGCAATGTTAGCAGCATTTTCTGCATCAACCCCAAAGTGTCATATGTCCTGTATTTTCCCAAGAAATCATATATAATATTAAAAAAATGGAAGAGGTGAACTTTTATTTTTTACATACGGTGTGTGTGTGTGTGTGTGTGTGTGTGTGTGTGTGTCTGTGTGTGTGTGTGTTTGTGCATATGTGTTTGTGCATATGTGTGTGTGCATGTGTGTGTGTGTGTGTTTGTGCATATGTGTGTGTGCATGTGTGTGTGTGTGTTTGTGCGTGTGTGTGTGTGTGTGTGTGTGTGTGCGTGTGTGTGCATATGTGTGTGCATGTGTGTGTGTGTGTGTGTGTGTGCATATGTGTGTGTGCATGTGTGTGTGTGTGTTTGTGCATATGTGTGTGTGCATGTGTGTGTGTCTGTTTGTGTATGTGTATGACTGCCACGTTGTCCAAGGTGCTGTAGATATAACATTGAACCAATCATATCACTAACTGCCCTTCAATCAATAACTCCACAGGATAATGGATTTATAGCTATTTAATACAAATAGCAGGGATTGAATGCATTGTTAAGGCTTTACCTTTTCATTGACTGCATGCAGTAACTAAAATCATGTTATTTAATAATAGTTAGAGCACTTGTGGTTTACAGAGCACAGCAAATTAAAGGGAAGCCTCTACACTCCTAGGTTTGCTCAGAGGGTGATATTTATTATTATCCACACAGTTGGTCACCTCACAGGTAAGGTTGTACTGTGATGTATTTTACATTGTGGCGCAAGCTGCTTAATGAATCTCTCACCCCGCTGCCTTCATAGTGGCACAGAAATAAGACATGTCTCAAAACTCTGCTTGTTTTTGGCCCACACAGAGTGTAAGAAACCTAGTTACTACACAGGTAACCAGATTAGGGCACACATAAGTAATAACTGATATGTGAGGTAAATGCTCTAATGAGTCAGTTCAAAACAGAAGTTTGCCTTCTTAAAACAAAAGGTATTTGTGATTATTCAGGTTGGAGTGAGCTTTGAGGTATCCCACAATGCATCACTTCTGAATATGCAATTCATTTTTTTGTTGTCCCTAATAGGCTAGCTAAACACACCTTTAGAACCGCTGGAATACAATGATGTGTCAGCTTGTTAATATTACAGAGCCAAACTAATCCAACATGCTTACAGACGGGTTGGTCGATGTTCATCAGTGCATCGCATGGATTAATATGGCTCTACGGGGTAGGACTTGAAACACCCAGAGTTATAGATTTCTCAGCAAGCTCATGGTGAACCTGAAGTCCTAGAAGGGAGTAAGGAGCTGGAAAAGACCAAAAATCCTCCTTACTAAGATGCTATGCAAAACAGAAGTTTACAAAAAGAGGGGTTGTCTGAGGTGCACTATTGTATCGATACACAGTTGATCAATATAAAGCAATGAGTTTATTCCAATTGGGAGAAAGTACATACATTTTCTTACTATTGAAACAAAATAAAATCAGTATAGATAACATGGTCCTGCTACACATCCACACATTCACCACATGCATACACTCTTCTGCAGCAAGAGAAAATGCTCGTATAGCCAAAAATGTCAGTAAAAGTTCTTAAAGACATGCAGTTACTAAGTAATGCTTAGCTGTTCCAATGTAATAACAAAGGGTCATAAACGGCACCATATAGGCACCATAATAGGCACCAAGTGTCCTGTAGCTCAATTTGGGTGCTGCAAGAAAGGACCCACAGGATTTGTGCCACTACACATTAATAAATATATTCACAAATCACAGCGGGTTCACAGAAAGGATTCCATTCAGCAGGTCTTCCACTTTGGGTGGTATACTGTAGCAATGTATAATGCTCAATGCACACAAAGTTATGCAATAGCTATTGCTCAAAAGACACACAATTGTCCATTATTTTGTTACAATTCTAGCTTGCTGACTGCCAATAAAGTTTCCTTGACTGTTATGTAAACTAGTGTTTTGTGATTTTACATTTATCTTTTTGCAGCTTCCAGGATGCGGTTTATAGGTGAGTGGTTAGGGAGGGGACCAAGTGGGGGGCTACCTGCACATGGTGTCCCTGCTAAGTGAAAAGATTACGTCCGACCGAAGCCTCCCACCTGAATGCTGCTAAATGTACACAATTTATGCAATTCCTGCTAGATTTGATATGGCAGACAAAGGATGTATACCATTGCACCTGACTGGCTGACAGGCATCTGCTGATCAGATAAAGGTATAAATGTGGTAGCTGGGAGTGTGCATTTGCTTTTCATGTGTTTTGCAATAAAGGTTCCTTGCAAGCGTGTTTAGCTTACCACATCAGATGCTGCTACTTCTTGATCAGATGCTGCTACTGCTACTGCTCAATCCTGGTGGCCTCAGCTGATGGCTATACCAGGAGAGTCTAGGCTCTATGGAGAAATGTATGCTGTCTCTATCACACAATACAATAGGGATATTAGCAGAAATGCTACCATAGTGCGCCTATAAACAATCCATAGATCACAAACTATACAGTTTTGATACCCCTATAGGCAGCAGAGATAGCCAGAGAGGTGCTATTAATTCTTATTGGCCATCAAATTTTATGCAAATTATATGCAGCTTGCAAATGCGCCATCAAAAATAAGCAGGAGGTGCATTTTACTGCCCCAATTTTAAACATACAATTTGCAGTATATTTGAGTGCAGAATTAAATGAGCAACGTGTACTGGTCAGGGAACAAAAAGTTAGAACCTTACCTGGTTAGATGAAAGCTAAGTAGTCCAAAGGCTTCCTGTGCCCTCTTCGACACCTCTGCCACTGATCAGGACAATCTGACGGTAGTCTTACTGAGCAGGTGCAGTATGGCCACACTCATTCATGAAGGGTAGCATGGCTTCAAGAACATCTAACAAGCTCTTGTTAGACATGCTCCGAGTGTCCAAGCATGTCAACAGCAGGGTCAAAAAGGACATGGTAAGCTTCCATATTATCCAGAGGCTTCCCTCTACTTAGTTAATTTTCTAACATTTTGTTCCATGGTCAGCTCAGGTTCACTTCAATAATCGGCCAAGAAATGTCACTTTCAATAACATCGCTCCTCTGCTTTCAACAGGAGCCATCACATCTGAAAGACAGTCCCCTTCTTCACTTGGGTTCATCCAACTATTTCTATCTATCCACATAGCCTATTCTGCAACTGTGATTTCTCTCAACCCATCCTGAAGGGGCTGTGTTCATGCTTATTGCTTTCATGCTCAGTGGTGCTCGGATACCCCCAATCACGAATTTGAGTGATCACCAATTTGACTCTGCCCATTTACGAATTAACTCATGATCACTATCACAAGTAGAAAGGGATATCTGACTCGAGTGCAGTTTTGAGTCGAATAACCACATGTAATTACGAATCACGTGTGGTATTCGTGATTAAAAACTTGCTGACTTTAACGGTTAATAGCAAAGCCCATTCACATGCTAGAAACACCAAATTTGCCAGATATGTTAAGAAGAACACTGGGAACAAGAGAAACACACATTTTGTTCAAAAAGCCCTTGTATTTTTTGAGGAAATTGATTTTAAAGTTTCAAAGTTTCAAAGGAAAAAAGTATTTGTGAGCAGTTAATAGCAAAGCTACATGCTAAAACACCAAATTTGCCAGATATGGTAAGAATAACAGTGGGAACAAGTGGAAAAAAATGTTTTCAAAATTCATTCTAGAACATTTTTCAAAAAGACCTTATAGTTTTTGAGAAAAAATTATACATATAAAGGCGGTAAATTCATTAACTGTCATTTACCGCTTTTAAATGTATACTTTTTTTCCTTTGAAACTTTAAAATCGATTTTCTCAAAAACTAAGGTGTTTTTGAAAAATGTTCTAGCTTGTAAGGGGGTTTTGCTATTAACCGCAAAAGTTGGCGGGTTTTTAATCACGCATGCCGACTAGTGATCACAAGTAACTTGTGATCACTAGTCGGGTAACTAGTCGGGTAATGAGTGCCAATGAGAGCCAAGCACTAATGCCAATTACGACCTCGTTATCATAAAAAACGGCTCGTGATCACGACTTACTCGTTATCACAAACTCGTGATGAGCATTCCTGTTCACGAAGTTTTACATTTGGAGAAAAACACGAGTAGACAATCTGTCAGAAAATGAACCCATAGCTCCTTGCTTCAGCTGCATCAATCTAATATAAGCATGTCCCTCTTTCTTTTCTCTTTCTCCATTCATCTCTCCCTTGCTATCTCTCTCCACTCTCTCCCCTCTCTCCCCTCTCTCCCGTTCTCTCTATACCTTTCTCTTTCTCTCTTCCCATTTCACTCTCTCTCTCCCTCCCTCCTCTTTTTTCTCTCTCCCCTCCCTACCTCTCTCTCTCTCTCTCTCTCTCTCACACACACACACACACACACACACACACACACACACACACACACACACACACACACACACGTAACACCTCTAAAATGCTTTAACTGTAAAGAAATCCTCCAGACACCAATCAGGTTCTTTTTAAGAAATATTTGTATTAAATCATATGAATAAAAAAATTCAGTGACAAAACACATTCATAAACTTCTTCTTAGCAGATGAGTATAAGTAAGCCTCTTGTATACATCCACCTGCTAGGATCAGGGCTAGCTCAGGAAACATATATGTGATACACTTTATTAGCATTAACTTGCCAGAATTTTCCTCACACAACACTCCGCTGTCTGCAACTTCTTCACAGCTGTCTTTTTAAAGTGGACCTGAATTCTTGCACAGGACAGAAGGAAACGTAGAGAAATGTCTGGCGGTTACCTAGCAACATCCAGGATGGGACAGAATATGTGAAATTGATGATTGTGAATGATCACTTAACATATAAGACACACTGCTGTCTCCTCTGTATTTTGTCTGCCAGCTGTTATCACAAATCTCTTCAGACACTGCATTGCAGTCTTCACTCCTTTTCTTTAATCCTGTCACTTGTTTCTCTGTCTCACTCTTGTATGCTTTGCTGTCCTGACTCCTGTTGTCTCTGTGTCACTGTAATGTCTCTGCTGTTTTCTGTTCTCTCTCTCTGTTACAGGTACATTTTAATGTCCTTGTCTTTCATTCTTATTGCTTACTGTTTCTCTTCTGGCTTATCTCTCCAGTATCGCTGCTCTTTACTGGCCTGTAGCTGTGAGTGGTCTCTCTCCTCTCATGTAATGTCTGCAGCTCTCTTTCTCTTCCTTAGTTTAGTTTTCAGTAGTGCTCACTTGTCTGTGGCTCTGCCTTGCTCAGACTGTCTCACCAATGGCTGGTCTCTTCTTGTGTCTCTCCTCAATTTCCTCGCAAATCAAGCGTATTTCTTGCTGCAGTACAGTGTAGTATCGTGACACAATTTATTTCTGCTGCATCATCAGCTCAGTCTCCACGGCTACTTGGCTCCTCCCCCTCACTAGCCTTCAACTGTAAAACTCAACTGTTACTTCCTCCCTGCACATGCCCAGCTTCTCTCTCTTCTTTCCTGCTCATGGGCTCCACCTGACAGCACCTGCAGGTTCCCTTTACAGCAGCACTTTCACAAAAAGTAAATGCATCTGTAACCCTTGGTGTGTGTGTCTGTTGCAATGACACACACACAGGGTTACATTCACCCCCTTTTTTTCAAATTGTAGTCCCTACAATTTTTCTTTTAACCAAGTCACAGTGTCTACATATAATCCGAACTGTTCAGGAAGTGGGGAATGTTGAGTATTTTTCCATTTTGACTCGTGGTCTAGTTCTGTTTGTGTAGAGCACCTTTGCTCTCCCTTCTCTGACTTCTCAAACTCTTTGCCTTGAGCTACCTTGACGTTTGTAAGCTGAATGGTTTCCGA